>NW_027364815.1:0-171601 GCF_046119375.1 Phyllobates terribilis
ATGCCAGCTCCTTTCATTCAGTCAGTAGCTTCAAACCATTTCTGGTATATGAAAAACATGTTTTTCAATGGCAAAAATCAATGAATATTGTAAATGCACAAACAGTAATATCTCCACATTGCACGGTGCAATTCTGAAATTTTTAGCTTTTTCCTGTTAATCCTAGCATGATAAAGAAGATTCAAAGAGAGTAAGATGCCAGCTCCTTTCATTCAGTCAGTAGCTTCAAACATTTCTGGTATATGAAAAACATGTTTTTCAATGCAAAAATCAATGAATATTGTAAATGCACAAACAGTAATATCTCCACATTGCAAGGTGCAATTCTGAAATTTTTTGCTTTTTCCTGTTAATCCTAGCATGATGAAGATTCAAAGAGAGTGAGATGCCAGCTCCTTTCATTCAGTCAGTAGCTTCAAACATTTCTGGTATATGAAAAACATGTTTTTCAATGGCAAAAATCAATGAATATTGTAAATGCACAAACAGTAATATCTCCCGCATTGCAAGGTGCAATTCTGAAATTTTTAGCTTTTTCCTGTTAATCCTAGCATGATAAAGAAGATTCAAAGAGAGTGAAGATGCCAGCTCCTTTCATTCAGTCAGTAGCTTCAAACATTTCTGGTATATGAAAAACATATTTTTCAATGGCAAAAATCAATGAATATTGTAAATGCACAAACAGTAATATCTCCACATTGCAAGGTGCAATTCTGAAATTTTTTGCTTTTTCCTGTTAATCCTAGCATGATGAAGATTCAAAGAGAGTGAGATGCCAGCTCCTTTCATTCAGTCAGTAGCTTCAAACATTTCTGGTATATGAAAAACATGTTTTTCAATGGCAAAAATCAATGAATATTGTAAATGCACAAACAGTAATATCTCCACATTGCAAGGTGCAATTCTGAAATTTTTTGCTTTTTCCTGCTAATCCTAGCATGATAAAGAAGATTCAAAGAGAGTGAGATGCCAGCTCCTTTCATTCAGTCAGTAGCTTCAAACATTTCTGGTATATGAAAAACATTTTTTCAATGGCAAAAATCAATGAATATTGTAAATGCACAAACAGTAATATCTCCACATTGCACGGTGCAATTCTGAAATTTTTGCTTTTTCCTGTTAATCCTAGCATGATAAAGAAGATTCAAAGAGAGTGAGATGCCAGCTCCTTTCATTCAGTCAGTAGCTTCAAACATTTCTGGTATATGAAAAACATGTTTTTCAATGGCAAAAATCAATGAATATTGTAAATGCACAAACAGTAATATCTCCACATTGCAAGGTGCAATTCTGAAATTTTTTGCTTTTTCCTGCTAATCCTAGCATGATAAAGAAGATTCAAAGAGAGTGAGATGCCAGCTCCTTTCATTCAGTCAGTAGCTTCAAACATTTCTGGTATATGAAAAACATGTTTTTCAATGGCAAAAATCAATGAATATTGTAAATGCACAAACAGTAATATCTCCACATTGCACGGTGCAATTCTGAAATTTTTAGCTTTTTCCTGTTAATCCTAGCATGATAAAGAAGATTCAAAGAGAGTGAGATGCCAGCTCCTTTCATTCAGTCAGTAGCTTCAAACATTTCTGGTATATGAAAAACATGTTTTTCAATGGCAAAAATCAATGAATATTGTAAATGCACAAACAGTAATATCTCCACATTGCAAGGTGCAATTCTGAAATTTTTGCTTTTTCCTGTTAATCCTAGCATGATAAAGAAGATTCAAAGAGAGTGAGATGCCAGCTCCTTTCATTCAGTCAGTAGCTTCAAACATTTCTGGTATATGAAAAACATGTTTTTCAATGGCAAAAATCAATGAATATTGTAAATGCACAAACAGTAATATCTCCAGCATTGCAAGGTGCAATTCTGAAATTTTTTGCTTTTTCCTGCTAATCCTAGCATGATAAAGAAGATTCAAAGAGAGTGAGATGCCAGCTCCTTTCATTCAGTCAGTAGCTTCAAACATTTCTGGTATATGAAAAACATGTTTTTCAATGGCAAAAATCAATGAATATTGTAAAAGCACAAACAGTAATATCTCCACATTGCACGGTGCAATTCTGAAATTTTTAGCTTTTTCCTGTTAATCCTAGCATGATAAAGAAGATTCAAAGAGAGTGAGATGCCAGCTCCTTTCATTCAGTCAGTAGCTTCAAACATTTCTGGTATATGAAAAACGTTTTTCAATGGCAAAAATCAATGAATATTGTAAATGCACAAACAGTAATATCTCCACATTGCAAGGTGCAATTCTGAAATTTTTTGCTTTTTCCTGCTAATCCTAGCATGATAAAGAAGATTCAAAGAGAGTGAGATGCCAGCTCCTTTCATTCAGTCAGTAGCTTCAAACATTTCTGGTATATGAAAAACATGTTTTTCAATGGCAAAAATCAATGAATATTGTAAATGCACAAACAGTAATATCTCCACATTGCACGGTGCAATTCTGAAATTTTTAGCTTTTTCCTGTTAATCCTAGCATGATAAAGAAGATTCAAAGAGAGTGAGATGCCAGCTCCTTTCATTCAGTCAGTAGCTTCAAACATTTCTGGTATATGAAAAACGTTTTTCAATGGCAAAAATCAATGAATATTGTAAATGCACAAACAGTAATATCTCCACATTGCAAGGTGCAATTCTGAAATTTTTTGCTTTTTCCTGTTAATCCTAGCATGATAAAGAAGATTCAAAGAGAGTGAGATGCCAGCTCCTTTCATTCAGTCAGTAGCTTCAAACATTTCTGGTATATGAAAAACATGTTTTTCAATGGCAAAAATCAATGAATATTGTAAATGCACAAACAGTAATATCTCCACATTGCACGGTGCAATTCTGAAATTTTTAGCTTTTTCCTGTTAATCCTAGCATGATAAAGAAGATTCAAAGAGAGTGAGATGCCAGCTCCTTTCATTCAGTCAGTAGCTTCAAACATTTCTGGTATATGAAAAACATGTTTTTCAATGGCAAAAATCAATGAATATTGTAAATGCACAAACAGTAATATCTCCACATTGCAAGGTGCAATTCTGAAATTTTTAGCTTTTTCCTGTTAATCCTAGCATGATAAAGAAGATTCAAAGAGAGTGAGATGCCAGCTCCTTTCATTCAGTCAGTAGCTTCAAACATTTCTGGTATATGAAAAACATGTTTTTCAATGGCAAAAATCAATGAATATTGTAAATGCACAAACAGTAATATCTCCGCATTGCAAGGTGCAATTCTGAAATTTTTTGCTTTTTCCTGCTAATCCTAGCATGATAAAGAAGATTCAAAGAGAGTGAGATGCCAGCTCCTTTCATTCAGTCAGTAGCTTCAAACATTTCTGGTATATGAAAAACGTTTTTCAATGGCAAAAATCAATGAATATTGTAAATGCACAAACAGTAATATCTCCACATTGCACGGTGCAATTCTGAAATTTTTAGCTTTTTCCTACTAATCCTAGCATGATAAAGAAGATTCAAAGAGAGTGAGATGCCAGCTCCTTTCATTCAGTCAGTAGCTTCAAACATTTCTGGTATATGAAAAACATGTTTTTCAATGGCAAAAATCAATGAATATTGTAAATGCACAAACAGTAATATCTCCACATTGCAAGGTGCAATTCTGAAATTTTTTGCTTTTTCCTGCTAATCCTAGCATGATAAAGAAGATTCAAAGAGAGTGAGATGCCAGCTCCTTTCATTCAGTCAGTAGCTTCAAACATTTCTGGTATATGAAAAACATGTTTTTCAATGGCAAAAATCAATGAATATTGTAAATGCACAAACAGTAATATCTCCACATTGCACGGTGCAATTCTGAAATTTTTAGCTTTTTCCTGTTAATCCTAGCATGATAAAGAAGATTCAAAGAGAGTGAGATGCCAGCTCCTTTCATTCAGTCAGTAGCTTCAAACATTTCTGGTATATGAAAAACATATTTTTCAATGGCAAAAATCAATGAATATTGTAAATGCACAAACAGTAATATCTCCGCATTGCAAGGTGCAATTCTGAAATTTTTTGCTTTTTCCTGCTAATCCTAGCATGATAAAGAAGATTCAAAGAGAGTGAGATGCCAGCTCCTTTCATTCAGTCAGTAGCTTCAAACATTTCTGGTATATGAAAAACATGTTTTTCAATGGCAAAAATCAATGAATATTGTAAAAGCACAAACAGTAATATCTCCACATTGCACGGTGCAATTCTGAAATTTTTAGCTTTTTCCTGTTAATCCTAGCATGATAAAGAAGATTCAAAGAGAGTGAGATGCCAGCTCCTTTCATTCAGTCAGTAGCTTCAAACATTTCTGGTATATGAAAAACATGTTTTTCAATGGCAAAAATCAATGAATATTGTAAATGCACAAACAGTAATATCTCCACATTGCAAGGTGCAATTCTGAAATTTTTTGCTTTTTCCTGCTAATCCTAGCATGATAAAGAAGATTCAAAGAGAGTGAGATGCCAGCTCCTTTCATTCAGTCAGTAGCTTCAAACATTTCTGGTATATGAAAAACATGTTTTTCAATGGCAAAAATCAATGAATATTGTAAATGCACAAACAGTAATATCTCCACATTGCAAGGTGCAATTCTGAAATTTTTTGCTTTTTCCTGCTAATCCTAGCATGATAAAGAAGATTCAAAGAGAGTGAGATGCCAGCTCCTTTCATTCAGTCAGTAGCTTCAAACATTTCTGGTATATGAAAAACGTTTTTCAATGGCAAAAATCAATGAATATTGTAAATGCACAAACAGTAATATCTCCACATTGCACGGTGCAATTCTGAAATTTTTAGCTTTTTCCTGTTAATCCTAGCATGATAAAGAAGATTCAAAGAGAGTGAGATGCCAGCTCCTTTCATTCAGTCAGTAGCTTCAAACATTTCTGGTATATGAAAAACATGTTTTTCAATGGCAAAAATCAATGAATATTGTAAATGCACAAACAGTAATATCTCCACATTGCAAGGTGCAATTCTGAATTTTTTTGCTTTTTCCTGCTAATCCTAGCATGATAAAGAAGATTCAAAGAGAGTGAGATGCCAGCTCCTTTCATTCAGTCAGTAGCTTCAAACATTTCTGGTATATGAAAAACGTTTTTCAATGGCAAAAATCAATGAATATTGTAAATGCACAAACAGTAATATCTCCACATTGCACGGTGCAATTCTGAAATTTTTAGCTTTTTCCTGTTAATCCTAGCATGATAAAGAAGATTCAAAGAGAGTGAGATGCCAGCTCCTTTCATTCAGTCAGTAGCTTCAAACATTTCTGGTATATGAAAAACATGTTTTTCAATGGCAAAAATCAATGAATATTGTAAATGCACAAACAGTAATATCTCCACATTGCAAGGTGCAATTCTGAAATTTTTTGCTTTTTCCTGCTAATCCTAGCATGATAAAGATTCAAAGAGAGTGAGATGCCAGCTCCTTTCATTCAGTCAGTAGCTTCAAACATTTCTGGTATATGAAAAACATGTTTTTCAATGGCAAAAATCAATGAATATTGTAAATGCACAAACAGTAATATCTCCACATTGCACGGTGCAATTCTGAAATTTTTAGCTTTTTCCTACTAATCCTAGCATGATAAAGAAGATTCAAAGAGAGTGAGATGCCAGCTCCTTTCATTCAGTCAGTAGCTTCAAACATTTCTGGTATATGAAAAACATGTTTTTCAATGGCAAAAATCAATGAATATTGTAAATGCACAAACAGTAATATCTCCACATTGCAAGGTGCAATTCTGAAATTTTTTGCTTTTTCCTGCTAATCCTAGCATGATAAAGAAGATTCAAAGAGAGTGAGATGCCAGCTCCTTTCATTCAGTCAGTAGCTTCAAACATTTCTGGTATATGAAAAACATGTTTTTCAATGGCAAAAATCAATGAATATTGTAAATGCACAAACAGTAATATCTCCACATTGCACGGTGCAATTCTGAAATTTTTAGCTTTTTCCTGTTAATCCTAGCATGATAAAGAAGATTCAAAGAGAGTGAGATGCCAGCTCCTTTCATTCAGTCAGTAGCTTCAAACATTTCTGGTATATGAAAAACATATTTTTCAATGGCAAAAATCAATGAATATTGTAAATGCACAAACAGTAATATCTCCGCATTGCAAGGTGCAATTCTGAAATTTTTTGCTTTTTCCTGCTAATCCTAGCATGATAAAGAAGATTCAAAGAGAGTGAGATGCCAGCTCCTTTCATTCAGTCAGTAGCTTCAAACATTTCTGGTATATGAAAAACATGTTTTTCAATGGCAAAAATCAATGAATATTGTAAAAGCACAAACAGTAATATCTCCACATTGCACGGTGCAATTCTGAAATTTTTAGCTTTTTCCTGTTAATCCTAGCATGATAAAGAAGATTCAAAGAGAGTGAGATGCCAGCTCCTTTCATTCAGTCAGTAGCTTCAAACATTTCTGGTATATGAAAAACATGTTTTTCAATGGCAAAAATCAATGAATATTGTAAATGCACAAACAGTAATATCTCCACATTGCAAGGTGCAATTCTGAAATTTTTTGCTTTTTCCTGCTAATCCTAGCATGATAAAGAAGATTCAAAGAGAGTGAGATGCCAGCTCCTTTCATTCAGTCAGTAGCTTCAAACATTTCTGGTATATGAAAAACATGTTTTTCAATGGCAAAAATCAATGAATATTGTAAATGCACAAACAGTAATATCTCCACATTGCAAGGTGCAATTCTGAAATTTTTTGCTTTTTCCTGCTAATCCTAGCATGATAAAGAAGATTCAAAGAGAGTGAGATGCCAGCTCCTTTCATTCAGTCAGTAGCTTCAAACATTTCTGGTATATGAAAAACGTTTTTCAATGGCAAAAATCAATGAATATTGTAAATGCACAAACAGTAATATCTCCACATTGCACGGTGCAATTCTGAAATTTTTAGCTTTTTCCTGTTAATCCTAGCATGATAAAGAAGATTCAAAGAGAGTGAGATGCCAGCTCCTTTCATTCAGTCAGTAGCTTCAAACATTTCTGGTATATGAAAAACATGTTTTTCAATGGCAAAAATCAATGAATATTGTAAATGCACAAACAGTAATATCTCCACATTGCAAGGTGCAATTCTGAATTTTTTTGCTTTTTCCTGCTAATCCTAGCATGATAAAGAAGATTCAAAGAGAGTGAGATGCCAGCTCCTTTCATTCAGTCAGTAGCTTCAAACATTTCTGGTATATGAAAAACGTTTTTCAATGGCAAAAATCAATGAATATTGTAAATGCACAAACAGTAATATCTCCACATTGCACGGTGCAATTCTGAAATTTTTAGCTTTTTCCTGTTAATCCTAGCATGATAAAGAAGATTCAAAGAGAGTGAGATGCCAGCTCCTTTCATTCAGTCAGTAGCTTCAAACATTTCTGGTATATGAAAAACATGTTTTTCAATGGCAAAAATCAATGAATATTGTAAATGCACAAACAGTAATATCTCCACATTGCAAGGTGCAATTCTGAAATTTTTTGCTTTTTCCTGCTAATCCTAGCATGATAAAGAAGATTCAAAGAGAGTGAGATGCCAGCTCCTTTCATTCAGTCAGTAGCTTCAAACATTTCTGGTATATGAAAAACATGTTTTTCAATGGCAAAAATCAATGAATATTGTAAATGCACAAACAGTAATATCTCCACATTGCACGGTGCAATTCTGAAATTTTTAGCTTTTTCCTGTTAATCCTAGCATGATAAAGAAGATTCAAAGAGAGTAAGATGCCAGCTCCTTTCATTCAGTCAGTAGCTTCAAACATTTCTGGTATATGAAAAACATGTTTTTCAATGGCAAAAATCAATGAATATTGTAAATGCACAAACAGTAATATCTCCACATTGCAAGGTGCAATTCTGAAATTTTTTGCTTTTTCCTGTTAATCCTAGCATGATGAAGATTCAAAGAGAGTGAGATGCCAGCTCCTTTCATTCAGTCAGTAGCTTCAAACATTTCTGGTATATGAAAAACATGTTTTTCAATGGCAAAAATCAATGAATATTGTAAATGCACAAACAGTAATATCTCCGCATTGCAAGGTGCAATTCTGAAATTTTTTGCTTTTTCCTGCTAATCCTAGCATGATAAAGAAGATTCAAAGAGAGTGAGATGCCAGCTCCTTTCATTCAGTCAGTAGCTTCAAACATTTCTGGTATATGAAAACATATTTTTCAATGGCAAAAATCAATGAATATTGTAAATGCACAAACAGTAATATCTCCACATTGCAAGGTGCAATTCTGAAATTTTTTGCTTTTTCCTGTTAATCCTAGCATGATAAAGAAGATTCAAAGAGAGTGAGATGCCAGCTCCTTTCATTCAGTCAGTAGCTTCAAACATTTCTGGTATATGAAAAACATGTTTTTCAATGGCAAAAATCAATGAATATTGTAAATGCACAAACAGTAATATCTCCACATTGCAAGGTGCAATTCTGAAATTTTTTGCTTTTTCCTGCTAATCCTAGCATGATAAAGAAGATTCAAAGAGAGTGAGATGCCAGCTCCTTTCATTCAGTCAGTAGCTTCAAACATTTCTGGTATATGAAAAACGTTTTTCAATGGCAAAAATCAATGAATATTGTAAATGCACAAACAGTAATATCTCCACATTGCACGGTGCAATTCTGAAATTTTTAGCTTTTTCCTGTTAATCCTAGCATGATAAAGAAGATTCAAAGAGAGTGAGATGCCAGCTCCTTTCATTCAGTCAGTAGCTTCAAACATTTCTGGTATATGAAAAACATGTTTTTCAATGGCAAAAATCAATGAATATTGTAAATGCACAAACAGTAATATCTCCACATTGCAAGGTGCAATTCTGAAATTTTTAGCTTTTTCCTGTTAATCCTAGCATGATAAAGAAGATTCAAAGAGAGTGAGATGCCAGCTCCTTTCATTCAGTCAGTAGCTTCAAACATTTCTGGTATATGAA
Source organism: Phyllobates terribilis (assembly GCF_046119375.1). NCBI lineage: Eukaryota > Metazoa > Chordata > Amphibia > Anura > Dendrobatidae > Phyllobates > Phyllobates terribilis. The sequence goes on from NW_027364815.1 coordinate 8,948, forward strand.
AAACATGTTTTTCAATGGCAAAAATCAATGAATATTGTAAATGCACAAACAGTAATATCTCCACATTGCACGGTGCAATTCTGAAATTTTTAGCTTTTTCCTGTTAATCCTAGCATGATAAAGAAGATTCAAAGAGAGTGAGATGCCAGCTCCTTTCATTCAGTCAGTAGCTTCAAACATTTCTGGTATATGAAAAACATGTTTTTCAATGGCAAAAATCAATGAATATTGTAAATGCACAAACAGTAATATCTCCACATTGCACGGTGCAATTCTGAAATTTTTAGCTTTTTCCTGTTAATCCTAGCATGATAAAGAAGATTCAAAGAGAGTGAGATGCCAGCTCCTTTCATTCAGTCAGTAGCTTCAAACATTTCTGGTATATGAAAAACGTTTTTCAATGGCAAAAATCAATGAATATTGTAAATGCACAAACAGTAATATCTCCACATTGCAAGGTGCAATTCTGAAATTTTTAGCTTTTTCCTGTTAATCCTAGCATGATAAAGAAGATTCAAAGAGAGTGAGATGCCAGCTCCTTTCATTCAGTCAGTAGCTTCAAACATTTCTGGTATATGAAAAACATGTTTTTCAATGGCAAAAATTAATGAATATTGTAAATGCACAAACAGTAATATCTCCACATTGCAAGGTGCAATTCTGAAATTTTTTGCTTTTTCCTGTTAATCCTAGCATGATAAAGAAGATTCAAAGAGAGTGAGATGCCAGCTCCTTTCATTCAGTCAGTAGCTTCAAACATTTCTGGTATATGAAAAACATGTTTTTCAATGGCAAAAATCAATGAATATTGTAAATGCACAAACAGTAATATCTCCGCATTGCAAGGTGCAATTCTGAAATTTTTTGCTTTTTCCTGCTAATCCTAGCATGATAAAGAAGATTCAAAGAGAGTGAGATGCCAGCTCCTTTCATTCAGTCAGTAGCTTCAAACATTTCTGGTATATGAAAAACATGTTTTTCAATGGCAAAAATCAATGAATATTGTAAAAGCACAAACAGTAATATCTCCACATTGCACGGTGCAATTCTGAAATTTTTAGCTTTTTCCTGTTAATCCTAGCATGATAAAGAAGATTCAAAGAGAGTGAGATGCCAGCTCCTTTCATTCAGTCAGTAGCTTCAAACATTTCTGGTATATGAAAAACATGTTTTTCAATGGCAAAAATCAATGAATATTGTAAATGCACAAACAGTAATATCTCCACATTGCAAGGTGCAATTCTGAAATTTTTTGCTTTTTCCTGCTAATCCTAGCATGATAAAGAAGATTCAAAGAGAGTGAGATGCCAGCTCCTTTCATTCAGTCAGTAGCTTCAAACATTTCTGGTATATGAAAAACATGTTTTTCAATGGCAAAAATCAATGAATATTGTAAATGCACAAACAGTAATATCTCCACATTGCACGGTGCAATTCTGAAATTTTTAGCTTTTTCCTGTTAATCCTAGCATGATAAAGAAGATTCAAAGAGAGTGAGATGCCAGCTCCTTTCATTCAGTCAGTAGCTTCAAACATTTCTGGTATATGAAAAACGTTTTTCAATGGCAAAAATCAATGAATATTGTAAATGCACAAACAGTAATATCTCCACATTGCAAGGTGCAATTCTGAAATTTTTTGCTTTTTCCTGTTAATCCTAGCATGATAAAGAAGATTCAAAGAGAGTGAGATGCCAGCTCCTTTCATTCAGTCAGTAGCTTCAAACATTTCTGGTATATGAAAAACATGTTTTTCAATGGCAAAAATCAATGAATATTGTAAATGCACAAACAGTAATATCTCCACATTGCACGGTGCAATTCTGAAATTTTTAGCTTTTTCCTGTTAATCCTAGCATGATAAAGAAGATTCAAAGAGAGTGAGATGCCAGCTCCTTTCATTCAGTCAGTAGCTTCAAACATTTCTGGTATATGAAAAACATGTTTTTCAATGGCAAAAATCAATGAATATTGTAAATGCACAAACAGTAATATCTCCACATTGCAAGGTGCAATTCTGAAATTTTTAGCTTTTTCCTGTTAATCCTAGCATGATAAAGAAGATTCAAAGAGAGTGAGATGCCAGCTCCTTTCATTCAATCAGTAGCTTCAAACATTTCTGGTATATGAAAAACGTTTTTCAATGGCAAAAATCAATGAATATTGTAAATGCACAAACAGTAATATCTCCGCATTGCAAGGTGCAATTCTGAAATTTTTTGCTTTTTCCTGCTAATCCTAGCATGATAAAGAAGATTCAAAGAGAGTGAGATGCCAGCTCCTTTCATTCAGTCAGTAGCTTCAAACATTTCTGGTATATGAAAAACATGTTTTTCAATGGCAAAAATCAATGAATATTGTAAATGCACAAACAGTAATATCTCCACATTGCACGGTGCAATTCTGAAATTTTTAGCTTTTTCCTACTAATCCTAGCATGATAAAGAAGATTCAAAGAGAGTGAGATGCCAGCTCCTTTCATTCAGTCAGTAGCTTCAAACATTTCTGGTATATGAAAAACATGTTTTTCAATGGCAAAAATCAATGAATATTGTAAATGCACAAACAGTAATATCTCCACATTGCAAGGTGCAATTCTGAAATTTTTTGCTTTTTCCTGCTAATCCTAGCATGATAAAGAAGATTCAAAGAGAGTGAGATGCCAGCTCCTTTCATTCAGTCAGTAGCTTCAAACATTTCTGGTATATGAAAAACATGTTTTTCAATGGCAAAAATCAATGAATATTGTAAATGCACAAACAGTAATATCTCCACATTGCAAGGTGCAATTCTGAAATTTTTTGCTTTTTCCTGCTAATCCTAGCATGATAAAGAAGATTCAAAGAGAGTGAGATGCCAGCTCCTTTCATTCAGTCAGTAGCTTCAAACATTTCTGGTATATGAAAAACATGTTTTTCAATGGCAAAAATCAATGAATATTGTAAATGCACAAACAGTAATATCTCCACATTGCACGGTGCAATTCTGAAATTTTTAGCTTTTTCCTGTTAATCCTAGCATGATAAAGAAGATTCAAAGAGAGTGAGATGCCAGCTCCTTTCATTCAGTCAGTAGCTTCAAACATTTCTGGTATATGAAAAACATGTTTTTCAATGGCAAAAATCAATGAATATTGTAAATGCACAAACAGTAATATCTCCACATTGCACGGTGCAATTCTGAAATTTTTAGCTTTTTCCTGTTAATCCTAGCATGATAAAGAAGATTCAAAGAGAGTGAGATGCCAGCTCCTTTCATTCAGTCAGTAGCTTCAAACATTTCTGGTATATGAAAAACATGTTTTTCAATGGCAAAAATCAATGAATATTGTAAATGCACAAACAGTAATATCTCCACATTGCACGGTGCAATTCTGAAATTTTTAGCTTTTTCCTACTAATCCTAGCATGATAAAGAAGATTCAAAGAGAGTGAGATGCCAGCTCCTTTCATTCAGTCAGTAGCTTCAAACATTTCTGGTATATGAAAAACATGTTTTTCAATGGCAAAAATCAATGAATATTGTAAATGCACAAACAGTAATATCTCCACATTGCAAGGTGCAATTCTGAAATTTTTTGCTTTTTCCTGCTAATCCTAGCATGATAAAGAAGATTCAAAGAGAGTGAGATGCCAGCTCCTTTCATTCAGTCAGTAGCTTCAAACATTTCTGGTATATGAAAAACATGTTTTTCAATGGCAAAAATCAATGAATATTGTAAATGCACAAACAGTAATATCTCCACATTGCACGGTGCAATTCTGAAATTTTTAGCTTTTTCCTGTTAATCCTAGCATGATAAAGAAGATTCAAAGAGAGTGAGATGCCAGCTCCTTTCATTCAGTCAGTAGCTTCAAACATTTCTGGTATATGAAAAACGTTTTTCAATGGCAAAAATCAATGAATATTGTAAATGCACAAACAGTAATATCTCCACATTGCAAGGTGCAATTCTGAAATTTTTTGCTTTTTCCTGTTAATCCTAGCATGATAAAGAAGATTCAAAGAGAGTGAGATGCCAGCTCCTTTCATTCAGTCAGTAGCTTCAAATATTTCTGGTATATGAAAAACATGTTTTTCAATGGCAAAAATCAATGAATATTGTAAATGCACAAACAGTAATATCTCCGCATTGCAAGGTGCAATTCTGAAATTTTTTGCTTTTTCCTGCTAATCCTAGCATGATAAAGAAGATTCAAAGAGAGTGAGATGCCAGCTCCTTTCATTCAGTCAGTAGCTTCAAACATTTCTGGTATATGAAAAACATGTTTTTCAATGGCAAAAATCAATGAATATTGTAAAAGCACAAACAGTAATATCTCCACATTGCACGGTGCAATTCTGAAATTTTTAGCTTTTTCCTGTTAATCCTAGCATGATAAAGAAGATTCAAAGAGAGTGAGATGCCAGCTCCTTTCATTCAGTCAGTAGCTTCAAACATTTCTGGTATATGAAAAACGTTTTTCAATGGCAAAAATCAATGAATATTGTAAATGCACAAACAGTAATATCTCCACATTGCAAGGTGCAATTCTGAAATTTTTTGCTTTTTCCTGCTAATCCTAGCATGATAAAGAAGATTCAAAGAGAGTGAGATGCCAGCTCCTTTCATTCAATCAGTAGCTTCAAACATTTCTGGTATATGAAAAACATGTTTTTCAATGGCAAAAATCAATGAATATTGTAAATGCACAAACAGTAATATCTCCGCATTGCAAGGTGCAATTCTGAAATTTTTTGCTTTTTCCTGCTAATCCTAGCATGATAAAGAAGATTCAAAGAGAGTGAGATGCCAGCTCCTTTCATTCAGTCAGTAGCTTCAAACATTTCTGGTATATGAAAAACGTTTTTCAATGGCAAAAATCAATGAATATTGTAAATGCACAAACAGTAATATCTCCACATTGCACGGTGCAATTCTGAAATTTTTAGCTTTTTCCTGTTAATCCTAGCATGATAAAGAAGATTCAAAGAGAGTGAGATGCCAGCTCCTTTCATTCAGTCAGTAGCTTCAAACATTTCTGGTATATGAAAAACATGTTTTTCAATGGCAAAAATCAATGAATATTGTAAATGCACAAACAGTAATATCTCCACATTGCAAGGTGCAATTCTGAATTTTTTTGCTTTTTCCTGCTAATCCTAGCATGATAAAGAAGATTCAAAGAGAGTGAGATGCCAGCTCCTTTCATTCAGTCAGTAGCTTCAAACATTTCTGGTATATGAAAAACGTTTTTCAATGGCAAAAATCAATGAATATTGTAAATGCACAAACAGTAATATCTCCACATTGCACGGTGCAATTCTGAAATTTTTAGCTTTTTCCTGTTAATCCTAGCATGATAAAGAAGATTCAAAGAGAGTGAGATGCCAGCTCCTTTCATTCAGTCAGTAGCTTCAAACATTTCTGGTATATGAAAAACATGTTTTTCAATGGCAAAAATCAATGAATATTGTAAATGCACAAACAGTAATATCTCCACATTGCAAGGTGCAATTCTGAAATTTTTTGCTTTTTCCTGCTAATCCTAGCATGATAAAGAAGATTCAAAGAGAGTGAGATGCCAGCTCCTTTCATTCAGTCAGTAGCTTCAAACATTTCTGGTATATGAAAAACATGTTTTTCAATGGCAAAAATCAATGAATATTGTAAATGCACAAACAGTAATATCTCCACATTGCACGGTGCAATTCTGAAATTTTTAGCTTTTTCCTGTTAATCCTAGCATGATAAAGAAGATTCAAAGAGAGTGAGATGCCAGCTCCTTTCATTCAGTCAGTAGCTTCAAACATTTCTGGTATATGAAAAACATGTTTTTCAATGGCAAAAATCAATGAATATTGTAAATGCACAAACAGTAATATCTCCACATTGCAAGGTGCAATTCTGAAATTTTTTGCTTTTTCCTGTTAATCCTAGCATGATAAAGAAGATTCAAAGAGAGTGAGATGCCAGCTCCTTTCATTCAGTCAGTAGCTTCAAACATTTCTGGTATATGAAAATGTTTTTCAATGGCAAAAATCAATGAATATTGTAAATGCACAAACAGTAATATCTCCGCATTGCAAGGTGCAATTCTGAAATTTTTTGCTTTTTCCTGCTAATCCTAGCATGATAAAGAAGATTCAAAGAGAGTGAGATGCCAGCTCCTTTCATTCAGTCAGTAGCTTCAAACATTTCTGGTATATGAAAAACATATTTTTCAATGGCAAAAATCAATGAATATTGTAAATGCACAAACAGTAATATCTCCACATTGCAAGGTGCAATTCTGAAATTTTTTGCTTTTTCCTGTTAATCCTAGCATGATAAAGAAGATTCAAAGAGAGTGAGATGCCAGCTCCTTTCATTCAGTCAGTAGCTTCAAACATTTCTGGTATATGAAAAACATGTTTTTCAATGGCAAAAATCAATGAATATTGTAAATGCACAAACAGTAATATCTCCACATTGCAAGGTGCAATTCTGAAATTTTTTGCTTTTTCCTGCTAATCCTAGCATGATAAAGAAGATTCAAAGAGAGTGAGATGCCAGCTCCTTTCATTCAGTCAGTAGCTTCAAACATTTCTGGTATATGAAAAACGTTTTTCAATGGCAAAAATCAATGAATATTGTAAATGCACAAACAGTAATATCTCCACATTGCACGGTGCAATTCTGAAATTTTTAGCTTTTTCCTGTTAATCCTAGCATGATAAAGAAGATTCAAAGAGAGTGAGATGCCAGCTCCTTTCATTCAGTCAGTAGCTTCAAACATTTCTGGTATATGAAAAACATGTTTTTCAATGGCAAAAATCAATGAATATTGTAAATGCACAAACAGTAATATCTCCACATTGCAAGGTGCAATTCTGAAATTTTTTGCTTTTTCCTGCTAATCCTAGCATGATAAAGAAGATTCAAAGAGAGTGAGATGCCAGCTCCTTTCATTCAGTCAGTAGCTTCAAACATTTCTGGTATATGAAAAACATGTTTTTCAATGGCAAAAATCAATGAATATTGTAAATGCACAAACAGTAATATCTCCACATTGCACGGTGCAATTCTGAAATTTTTAGCTTTTTCCTGTTAATCCTAGCATGATAAAGAAGATTCAAAGAGAGTGAGATGCCAGCTCCTTTCATTCAGTCAGTAGCTTCAAACATTTCTGGTATATGAAAAACGTTTTTCAATGGCAAAAATCAATGAATATTGTAAATGCACAAACAGTAATATCTCCACATTGCAAGGTGCAATTCTGAAATTTTTTGCTTTTTCCTGTTAATCCTAGCATGATAAAGAAGATTCAAAGAGAGTGAGATGCCAGCTCCTTTCATTCAGTCAGTAGCTTCAAACATTTCTGGTATATGAAAAACATGTTTTTCAATGGCAAAAATCAATGAATATTGTAAATGCACAAACAGTAATATCTCCACATTGCACGGTGCAATTCTGAAATTTTTAGCTTTTTCCTGTTAATCCTAGCATGATAAAGAAGATTCAAAGAGAGTGAGATGCCAGCTCCTTTCATTCAGTCAGTAGCTTCAAACATTTCTGGTATATGAAAAACGTTTTTCAATGGCAAAAATCAATGAATATTGTAAATGCACAAACAGTAATATCTCCACATTGCAAGGTGCAATTCTGAAATTTTTTGCTTTTTCCTGCTAATCCTAGCATGATAAAGAAGATTCAAAGAGAGTGAGATGCCAGCTCCTTTCATTCAGTCAGTAGCTTCAAACATTTCTGGTATATGAAAAACATGTTTTTCAATGGCAAAAATCAATGAATATTGTAAATGCACAAACAGTAATATCTCCACATTGCACGGTGCAATTCTGAAATTTTTAGCTTTTTCCTGTTAATCCTAGCATGATAAAGAAGATTCAAAGAGAGTGAGATGCCAGCTCCTTTCATTCAGTCAGTAGCTTCAAACATTTCTGGTATATGAAAAACGTTTTACAATGGCAAAAATCAATGAATATTGTAAATGCACAAACAGTAATATCTCCACATTGCAAGGTGCAATTCTGAAATTTTTTGCTTTTTCCTGTTAATCCTAGCATGATAAAGAAGATTCAAAGAGAGTGAGATGCCAGCTCCTTTCATTCAGTCAGTAGCTTCAAACATTTCTGGTATATGAAAAACATGTTTTTCAATGGCAAAAATCAATGAATATTGTAAATGCACAAACAGTAATATCTCCACATTGCACGGTGCAATTCTGAAATTTTTAGCTTTTTCCTGTTAATCCTAGCATGATAAAGAAGATTCAAAGAGAGTGAGATGCCAGCTCCTTTCATTCAATCAGTAGCTTCAAACATTTCTGGTATATGAAAAACATGTTTTTCAATGGCAAAAATCAATGAATATTGTAAATGCACAAACAGTAATATCTCCGCATTGCAAGGTGCAATTCTGAAATTTTTTGCTTTTTCCTGCTAATCCTAGCATGATAAAGAAGATTCAAAGAGAGTGAGATGCCAGCTCCTTTCATTCAGTCAGTAGCTTCAAACATTTCTGGTATATGAAAAACGTTTTTCAATGGCAAAAATCAATGAATATTGTAAATGCACAAACAGTAATATCTCCACATTGCACGGTGCAATTCTGAAATTTTTAGCTTTTTCCTGTTAATCCTAGCATGATAAAGAAGATTCAAAGAGAGTGAGATGCCAGCTCCTTTCATTCAGTCAGTAGCTTCAAACATTTCTGGTATATGAAAAACATGTTTTTCAATGGCAAAAATCAATGAATATTGTAAATGCACAAACAGTAATATCTCCACATTGCAAGGTGCAATTCTGAATTTTTTTGCTTTTTCCTGCTAATCCTAGCATGATAAAGAAGATTCAAAGAGAGTGAGATGCCAGCTCCTTTCATTCAGTCAGTAGCTTCAAACATTTCTGGTATATGAAAAACGTTTTTCAATGGCAAAAATCAATGAATATTGTAAATGCACAAACAGTAATATCTCCACATTGCACGGTGCAATTCTGAAATTTTTAGCTTTTTCCTGTTAATCCTAGCATGATAAAGAAGATTCAAAGAGAGTGAGATGCCAGCTCCTTTCATTCAGTCAGTAGCTTCAAACATTTCTGGTATATGAAAAACATGTTTTTCAATGGCAAAAATCAATGAATATTGTAAATGCACAAACAGTAATATCTCCACATTGCAAGGTGCAATTCTGAAATTTTTTGCTTTTTCCTGCTAATCCTAGCATGATAAAGAAGATTCAAAGAGAGTGAGATGCCAGCTCCTTTCATTCAGTCAGTAGCTTCAAACATTTCTGGTATATGAAAAACATGTTTTTCAATGGCAAAAATCAATGAATATTGTAAATGCACAAACAGTAATATCTCCACATTGCACGGTGCAATTCTGAAATTTTTAGTTTTTTCCTGTTAATCCTAGCATGATAAAGAAGATTCAAAGAGAGTGAGATGCCAGCTCCTTTCATTCAGTCAGTAGCTTCAAACATTTCTGGTATATGAAAAACGTTTTTCAATGGCAAAAATCAATGAATATTGTAAATGCACAAACAGTAATATCTCCACATTGCAAGGTGCAATTCTGAAATTTTTTGCTTTTTCCTGTTAATCCTAGCATGATAAAGAAGATTCAAAGAGAGTGAGATGCCAGCTCCTTTCATTCAGTCAGTAGCTTCAAACATTTCTGGTATATGAAAAACATGTTTTTCAATGGCAAAAATCAATGAATATTGTAAATGCACAAACAGTAATATCTCCGCATTGCAAGGTGCAATTCTGAAATTTTTTGCTTTTTCCTGCTAATCCTAGCATGATAAAGAAGATTCAAAGAGAGTGAGATGCCAGCTCCTTTCATTCAGTCAGTAGCTTCAAACATTTCTGGTATATGAAAAACATATTTTTCAATGGCAAAACTCAATGAATATTGTAAATGCACAAACAGTAATATCTCCACATTGCAAGGTGCAATTCTGAAATTTTTTGCTTTTTCCTGTTAATCCTAGCATGATAAAGAAGATTCAAAGAGAGTGAGATGCCAGCTCCTTTCATTCAGTCAGTAGCTTCAAACATTTCTGGTATATGAAAAACATGTTTTTCAATGGCAAAAATCAATGAATATTGTAAATGCACAAACAGTAATATCTCCACATTGCAAGGTGCAATTCTGAAATTTTTTGCTTTTTCCTGCTAATCCTAGCATGATAAAGAAGATTCAAAGAGAGTGAGATGCCAGCTCCTTTCATTCAGTCAGTAGCTTCAAACATTTCTGGTATATGAAAAACGTTTTTCAATGGCAAAAATCAATGAATATTGTAAATGCACAAACAGTAATATCTCCACATTGCACGGTGCAATTCTGAAATTTTTAGCTTTTTCCTGTTAATCCTAGCATGATAAAGAAGATTCAAAGAGAGTGAGATGCCAGCTCCTTTCATTCAGTCAGTAGCTTCAAACATTTCTGGTATATGAAAAACATGTTTTTCAATGGCAAAAATCAATGAATATTGTAAATGCACAAACAGTAATATCTCCACATTGCAAGGTGCAATTCTGAAATTTTTTGCTTTTTCCTGCTAATCCTAGCATGATAAAGAAGATTCAAAGAGAGTGAGATGCCAGCTCCTTTCATTCAGTCAGTAGCTTCAAACATTTCTGGTATATGAAAAACATGTTTTTCAATGGCAAAAATCAATGAATATTGTAAATGCACAAACAGTAATATCTCCACATTGCACGGTGCAATTCTGAAATTTTTAGCTTTTTCCTGTTAATCCTAGCATGATAAAGAAGATTCAAAGAGAGTGAGATGCCAGCTCCTTTCATTCAGTCAGTAGCTTCAAACATTTCTGGTATATGAAAAACGTTTTTCAATGGCAAAAATCAATGAATATTGTAAATGCACAAACAGTAATATCTCCACATTGCAAGGTGCAATTCTGAAATTTTTTGCTTTTTCCTGTTAATCCTAGCATGATAAAGAAGATTCAAAGAGAGTGAGATGCCAGCTCCTTTCATTCAGTCAGTAGCTTCAAACATTTCTGGTATATGAAAAACATGTTTTTCAATGGCAAAAATCAATGAATATTGTAAATGCACAAACAGTAATATCTCCGCATTGCAAGGTGCAATTCTGAAATTTTTTGCTTTTTCCTGCTAATCCTAGCATGATAAAGAAGATTCAAAGAGAGTGAGATGCCAGCTCCTTTCATTCAGTCAGTAGCTTCAAACATTTCTGGTATATGAAAAACATGTTTTTCAATGGCAAAAATCAATGAATATTGTAAAAGCACAAACAGTAATATCTCCACATTGCACGGTGCAATTCTGAAATTTTTAGCTTTTTCCTGTTAATCCTAGCATGATAAAGAAGATTCAAAGAGAGTGAGATGCCAGCTCCTTTCATTCAGTCAGTAGCTTCAAACATTTCTGGTATATGAAAAACGTTTTTCAATGGCAAAAATCAATGAATATTGTAAATGCACAAACAGTAATATCTCCACATTGCAAGGTGCAATTCTGAAATTTTTTGCTTTTTCCTGCTAATCCTAGCATGATAAAGAAGATTCAAAGAGAGTGAGATGCCAGCTCCTTTCATTCAGTCAGTAGCTTCAAACATTTCTGGTATATGAAAAACATGTTTTTCAATGGCAAAAATCAATGAATATTGTAAATGCACAAACAGTAATATCTCCACATTGCACGGTGCAATTCTGAAATTTTTAGCTTTTTCCTGTTAATCCTAGCATGATAAAGAAGATTCAAAGAGAGTGAGATGCCAGCTCCTTTCATTCAGTCAGTAGCTTCAAACATTTCTGGTATATGAAAAACGTTTTTCAATGGCAAAAATCAATGAATATTGTAAATGCACAAACAGTAATATCTCCACATTGCAAGGTGCAATTCTGAAATTTTTTGCTTTTTCCTGTTAATCCTAGCATGATAAAGAAGATTCAAAGAGAGTGAGATGCCAGCTCCTTTCATTCAGTCAGTAGCTTCAAACATTTCTGGTATATGAAAAACATGTTTTTCAATGGCAAAAATCAATGAATATTGTAAATGCACAAACAGTAATATCTCCACATTGCACGGTGCAATTCTGAAATTTTTAGCTTTTTCCTGTTAATCCTAGCATGATAAAGAAGATTCAAAGAGAGTGAGATGCCAGCTCCTTTCATTCAGTCAGTAGCTTCAAACATTTCTGGTATATGAAAAACATGTTTTTCAATGGCAAAAATCAATGAATATTGTAAATGCACAAACAGTAATATCTCCACATTGCAAGGTGCAATTCTGAAATTTTTAGCTTTTTCCTGTTAATCCTAGCATGATAAAGAAGATTCAAAGAGAGTGAGATGCCAGCTCCTTTCATTCAATCAGTAGCTTCAAACATTTCTGGTATATGAAAAACATGTTTTTCAATGGCAAAAATCAATGAATATTGTAAATGCACAAACAGTAATATCTCCGCATTGCAAGGTGCAATTCTGAAATTTTTTGCTTTTTCCTGCTAATCCTAGCATGATAAAGAAGATTCAAAGAGAGTGAGATGCCAGCTCCTTTCATTCAGTCAGTAGCTTCAAACATTTCTGGTATATGAAAAACATATTTTTCAATGGCAAAAATCAATGAATATTGTAAATGCACAAACAGTAATATCTCCACATTGCAAGGTGCAATTCTGAAATTTTTTGCTTTTTCCTGTTAATCCTAGCATGATAAAGAAGATTCAAAGAGAGTGAGATGCCAGCTCCTTTCATTCAGTCAGTAGCTTCAAACATTTCTGGTATATGAAAAACATGTTTTTCAATGGCAAAAATCAATGAATATTGTAAATGCACAAACAGTAATATCTCCACATTGCAAGGTGCAATTCTGAAATTTTTTGCTTTTTCCTGCTAATCCTAGCATGATAAAGAAGATTCAAAGAGAGTGAGATGCCAGCTCCTTTCATTCAGTCAGTAGCTTCAAACATTTCTGGTATATGAAAAACGTTTTTCAATGGCAAAAATCAATGAATATTGTAAATGCACAAACAGTAATATCTCCACATTGCACGGTGCAATTCTGAAATTTTTAGCTTTTTCCTGTTAATCCTAGCATGATAAAGAAGATTCAAAGAGAGTGAGATGCCAGCTCCTTTCATTCAGTCAGTAGCTTCAAACATTTCTGGTATATGAAAAACATGTTTTTCAATGGCAAAAATCAATGAATATTGTAAATGCACAAACAGTAATATCTCCACATTGCAAGGTGCAATTCTGAAATTTTTTGCTTTTTCCTGCTAATCCTAGCATGATAAAGAAGATTCAAAGAGAGTGAGATGCCAGCTCCTTTCATTCAGTCAGTAGCTTCAAACATTTCTGGTATATGAAAAACATGTTTTTCAATGGCAAAAATCAATGAATATTGTAAATGCACAAACAGTAATATCTCCACATTGCACGGTGCAATTCTGAAATTTTTAGCTTTTTCCTGTTAATCCTAGCATGATAAAGAAGATTCAAAGAGAGTGAGATGCCAGCTCCTTTCATTCAGTCAGTAGCTTCAAACATTTCTGGTATATGAAAAACATGTTTTTCAATGGCAAAAATCAATGAATATTGTAAATGCACAAACAGTAATATCTCCACATTGCACGGTGCAATTCTGAAATTTTTAGCTTTTTCCTGTTAATCCTAGCATGATAAAGAAGATTCAAAGAGAGTGAGATGCCAGCTCCTTTCATTCAGTCAGTAGCTTCAAACATTTCTGGTATATGAAAAACGTTTTTCAATGGCAAAAATCAATGAATATTGTAAATGCACAAACAGTAATATCTCCACATTGCAAGGTGCAATTCTGAAATTTTTTGCTTTTTCCTGTTAATCCTAGCATGATAAAGAAGATTCAAAGAGAGTGAGATGCCAGCTCCTTTCATTCAGTCAGTAGCTTCAAACATTTCTGGTATATGAAAAACATGTTTTTCAATGGCAAAAATCAATGAATATTGTAAATGCACAAACAGTAATATCTCCGCATTGCAAGGTGCAATTCTGAAATTTTTTGCTTTTTCCTGCTAATCCTAGCATGATAAAGAAGATTCAAAGAGAGTGAGATGCCAGCTCCTTTCATTCAGTCAGTAGCTTCAAACATTTCTGGTATATGAAAAACATGTTTTTCAATGGCAAAAATCAATGAATATTGTAAAAGCACAAACAGTAATATCTCCACATTGCACGGTGCAATTCTGAAATTTTTAGCTTTTTCCTGTTAATCCTAGCATGATAAAGAAGATTCAAAGAGAGTGAGATGCCAGCTCCTTTCATTCAGTCAGTAGCTTCAAACATTTCTGGTATATGAAAAACATGTTTTTCAATGGCAAAAATCAATGAATATTGTAAATGCACAAACAGTAATATCTCCACATTGCAAGGTGCAATTCTGAAATTTTTTGCTTTTTCCTGCTAATCCTAGCATGATAAAGAAGATTCAAAGAGAGTGAGATGCCAGCTCCTTTCATTCAGTCAGTAGCTTCAAACATTTCTGGTATATGAAAAACATGTTTTTCAATGGCAAAAATCAATGAATATTGTAAATGCACAAACAGTAATATCTCCACATTGCACGGTGCAATTCTGAAATTTTTAGCTTTTTCCTGTTAATCCTAGCATGATAAAGAAGATTCAAAGAGAGTGAGATGCCAGCTCCTTTCATTCAGTCAGTAGCTTCAAACATTTCTGGTATATGAAAAACATGTTTTTCAATGGCAAAAATCAATGAATATTGTAAATGCACAAACAGTAATATCTCCACATTGCAAGGTGCAATTCTGAAATTTTTAGCTTTTTCCTGTTAATCCTAGCATGATAAAGAAGATTCAAAGAGAGTGAGATGCCAGCTCCTTTCATTCAATCAGTAGCTTCAAACATTTCTGGTATATGAAAAACATGTTTTTCAATGGCAAAAATCAATGAATATTGTAAATGCACAAACAGTAATATCTCCGCATTGCAAGGTGCAATTCTGAAATTTTTTGCTTTTTCCTGCTAATCCTAGCATGATAAAGAAGATTCAAAGAGAGTGAGATGCCAGCTCCTTTCATTCAGTCAGTAGCTTCAAACATTTCTGGTATATGAAAAACGTTTTTCAATGGCAAAAATCAATGAATATTGTAAATGCACAAACAGTAATATCTCCACATTGCACGGTGCAATTCTGAAATTTTTAGCTTTTTCCTACTAATCCTAGCATGATAAAGAAGATTCAAAGAGAGTGAGATGCCAGCTCCTTTCATTCAGTCAGTAGCTTCAAACATTTCTGGTATATGAAAAACATGTTTTTCAATGGCAAAAATCAATGAATATTGTAAATGCACAAACAGTAATATCTCCACATTGCAAGGTGCAATTCTGAAATTTTTTGCTTTTTCCTGCTAATCCTAGCATGATAAAGAAGATTCAAAGAGAGTGAGATGCCAGCTCCTTTCATTCAGTCAGTAGCTTCAAACATTTCTGGTATATGAAAAACATGTTTTTCAATGGCAAAAATCAATGAATATTGTAAATGCACAAACAGTAATATCTCCACATTGCAAGGTGCAATTCTGAAATTTTTTGCTTTTTCCTGCTAATCCTAGCATGATAAAGAAGATTCAAAGAGAGTGAGATGCCAGCTCCTTTCATTCAGTCAGTAGCTTCAAACATTTCTGGTATATGAAAAACATGTTTTTCAATGGCAAAAATCAATGAATATTGTAAATGCACAAACAGTAATATCTCCACATTGCAAGGTGCAATTCTGAAATTTTTTGCTTTTTCCTGCTAATCCTAGCATGATAAAGAAGATTCAAAGAGAGTGAGATGCCAGCTCCTTTCATTCAGTCAGTAGCTTCAAACATTTCTGGTATATGAAAAACGTTTTTCAATGGCAAAAATCAATGAATATTGTAAATGCACAAACAGTAATATCTCCACATTGCACGGTGCAATTCTGAAATTTTTAGCTTTTTCCTGTTAATCCTAGCATGATAAAGAAGATTCAAAGAGAGTGAGATGCCAGCTCCTTTCATTCAGTCAGTAGCTTCAAACATTTCTGGTATATGAAAAACATGTTTTTCAATGGCAAAAATCAATGAATATTGTAAATGCACAAACAGTAATATCTCCACATTGCAAGGTGCAATTCTGAAATTTTTTGCTTTTTCCTGCTAATCCTAGCATGATAAAGAAGATTCAAAGAGAGTGAGATGCCAGCTCCTTTCATTCAGTCAGTAGCTTCAAACATTTCTGGTATATGAAAAACATGTTTTTCAATGGCAAAAATCAATGAATATTGTAAATGCACAAACAGTAATATCTCCACATTGCACGGTGCAATTCTGAAATTTTTAGCTTTTTCCTGTTAATCCTAGCATGATAAAGAAGATTCAAAGAGAGTGAGATGCCAGCTCCTTTCATTCAGTCAGTAGCTTCAAACATTTCTGGTATATGAAAAACGTTTTTCAATGGCAAAAATCAATGAATATTGTAAATGCACAAACAGTAATATCTCCACATTGCAAGGTGCAATTCTGAAATTTTTTGCTTTTTCCTGTTAATCCTAGCATGATAAAGAAGATTCAAAGAGAGTGAGATGCCAGCTCCTTTCATTCAGTCAGTAGCTTCAAACATTTCTGGTATATGAAAAACATGTTTTTCAATGGCAAAAATCAATGAATATTGTAAATGCACAAACAGTAATATCTCCGCATTGCAAGGTGCAATTCTGAAATTTTTTGCTTTTTCCTGCTAATCCTAGCATGATAAAGAAGATTCAAAGAGAGTGAGATGCCAGCTCCTTTCATTCAGTCAGTAGCTTCAAACATTTCTGGTATATGAAAAACATGTTTTTCAATGGCAAAAATCAATGAATATTGTAAAAGCACAAACAGTAATATCTCCACATTGCACGGTGCAATTCTGAAATTTTTAGCTTTTTCCTGTTAATCCTAGCATGATAAAGAAGATTCAAAGAGAGTGAGATGCCAGCTCCTTTCATTCAGTCAGTAGCTTCAAACATTTCTGGTATATGAAAAACATGTTTTTCAATGGCAAAAATCAATGAATATTGTAAATGCACAAACAGTAATATCTCCACATTGCAAGGTGCAATTCTGAAATTTTTTGCTTTTTCCTGCTAATCCTAGCATGATAAAGAAGATTCAAAGAGAGTGAGATGCCAGCTCCTTTCATTCAGTCAGTAGCTTCAAACATTTCTGGTATATGAAAAACATGTTTTTCAATGGCAAAAATCAATGAATATTGTAAATGCACAAACAGTAATATCTCCACATTGCACGGTGCAATTCTGAAATTTTTAGCTTTTTCCTGTTAATCCTAGCATGATAAAGAAGATTCAAAGAGAGTGAGATGCCAGCTCCTTTCATTCAGTCAGTAGCTTCAAACATTTCTGGTATATGAAAAACATGTTTTTCAATGGCAAAAATCAATGAATATTGTAAATGCACAAACAGTAATATCTCCACATTGCAAGGTGCAATTCTGAAATTTTTAGCTTTTTCCTGTTAATCCTAGCATGATAAAGAAGATTCAAAGAGAGTGAGATGCCAGCTCCTTTCATTCAATCAGTAGCTTCAAACATTTCTGGTATATGAAAAACATGTTTTTCAATGGCAAAAATCAATGAATATTGTAAATGCACAAACAGTAATATCTCCGCATTGCAAGGTGCAATTCTGAAATTTTTTGCTTTTTCCTGCTAATCCTAGCATGATAAAGAAGATTCAAAGAGAGTGAGATGCCAGCTCCTTTCATTCAGTCAGTAGCTTCAAACATTTCTGGTATATGAAAAACGTTTTTCAATGGCAAAAATCAATGAATATTGTAAATGCACAAACAGTAATATCTCCACATTGCACGGTGCAATTCTGAAATTTTTAGCTTTTTCCTACTAATCCTAGCATGATAAAGAAGATTCAAAGAGAGTGAGATGCCAGCTCCTTTCATTCAGTCAGTAGCTTCAAACATTTCTGGTATATGAAAAACATGTTTTTCAATGGCAAAAATCAATGAATATTGTAAATGCACAAACAGTAATATCTCCACATTGCAAGGTGCAATTCTGAAATTTTTTGCTTTTTCCTGCTAATCCTAGCATGATAAAGAAGATTCAAAGAGAGTGAGATGCCAGCTCCTTTCATTCAGTCAGTAGCTTCAAACATTTCTGGTATATGAAAAACATGTTTTTCAATGGCAAAAATCAATGAATATTGTAAATGCACAAACAGTAATATCTCCACATTGCACGGTGCAATTCTGAAATTTTTAGCTTTTTCCTGTTAATCCTAGCATGATAAAGAAGATTCAAAGAGAGTGAGATGCCAGCTCCTTTCATTCAGTCAGTAGCTTCAAACATTTCTGGTATATGAAAAACATGTTTTTCAATGGCAAAAATCAATGAATATTGTAAATGCACAAACAGTAATATCTCCGCATTGCAAGGTGCAATTCTGAAATTTTTTGCTTTTTCCTGCTAATCCTAGCATGATAAAGAAGATTCAAAGAGAGTGAGATGCCAGCTCCTTTCATTCAGTCAGTAGCTTCAAACATTTCTGGTATATGAAAAACATGTTTTTCAATGGCAAAAATCAATGAATATTGTAAAAGCACAAACAGTAATATCTCCACATTGCACGGTGCAATTCTGAAATTTTTAGCTTTTTCCTGTTAATCCTAGCATGATAAAGAAGATTCAAAGAGAGTGAGATGCCAGCTCCTTTCATTCAGTCAGTAGCTTCAAACATTTCTGGTATATGAAAAACATGTTTTTCAATGGCAAAAATCAATGAATATTGTAAATGCACAAACAGTAATATCTCCACATTGCAAGGTGCAATTCTGAAATTTTTTGCTTTTTCCTGCTAATCCTAGCATGATAAAGAAGATTCAAAGAGAGTGAGATGCCAGCTCCTTTCATTCAGTCAGTAGCTTCAAACATTTCTGGTATATGAAAAACGTTTTTCAATGGCAAAAATCAATGAATATTGTAAATGCACAAACAGTAATATCTCCACATTGCACGGTGCAATTCTGAAATTTTTAGCTTTTTCCTGTTAATCCTAGCATGATAAAGAAGATTCAAAGAGAGTGAGATGCCAGCTCCTTTCATTCAGTCAGTAGCTTCAAACATTTCTGGTATATGAAAAACATGTTTTTCAATGGCAAAAATCAATGAATATTGTAAATGCACAAACAGTAATATCTCCACATTGCAAGGTGCAATTCTGAAATTTTTTGCTTTTTCCTGCTAATCCTAGCATGATAAAGAAGATTCAAAGAGAGTGAGATGCCAGCTCCTTTCATTCAGTCAGTAGCTTCAAACATTTCTGGTATATGAAAAACATGTTTTTCAATGGCAAAAATCAATGAATATTGTAAATGCACAAACAGTAATATCTCCACATTGCACGGTGCAATTCTGAAATTTTTAGCTTTTTCCTGTTAATCCTAGCATGATAAAGAAGATTCAAAGAGAGTGAGATGCCAGCTCCTTTCATTCAGTCAGTAGCTTCAAACATTTCTGGTATATGAAAAACATATTTTTCAATGGCAAAAATCAATGAATATTGTAAATGCACAAACAGTAATATCTCCGCATTGCAAGGTGCAATTCTGAAATTTTTTGCTTTTTCCTGCTAATCCTAGCATGATAAAGAAGATTCAAAGAGAGTGAGATGCCAGCTCCTTTCATTCAGTCAGTAGCTTCAAACATTTCTGGTATATGAAAAACATGTTTTTCAATGGCAAAAATCAATGAATATTGTAAAAGCACAAACAGTAATATCTCCACATTGCACGGTGCAATTCTGAAATTTTTAGCTTTTTCCTGTTAATCCTAGCATGATAAAGAAGATTCAAAGAGAGTGAGATGCCAGCTCCTTTCATTCAGTCAGTAGCTTCAAACATTTCTGGTATATGAAAAACATGTTTTTCAATGGCAAAAATCAATGAATATTGTAAATGCACAAACAGTAATATCTCCACATTGCAAGGTGCAATTCTGAAATTTTTTGCTTTTTCCTGCTAATCCTAGCATGATAAAGAAGATTCAAAGAGAGTGAGATGCCAGCTCCTTTCATTCAGTCAGTAGCTTCAAACATTTCTGGTATATGAAAAACATGTTTTTCAATGGCAAAAATCAATGAATATTGTAAATGCACAAACAGTAATATCTCCACATTGCAAGGTGCAATTCTGAAATTTTTTGCTTTTTCCTGCTAATCCTAGCATGATAAAGAAGATTCAAAGAGAGTGAGATGCCAGCTCCTTTCATTCAGTCAGTAGCTTCAAACATTTCTGGTATATGAAAAACGTTTTTCAATGGCAAAAATCAATGAATATTGTAAATGCACAAACAGTAATATCTCCACATTGCACGGTGCAATTCTGAAATTTTTAGCTTTTTCCTGTTAATCCTAGCATGATAAAGAAGATTCAAAGAGAGTGAGATGCCAGCTCCTTTCATTCAGTCAGTAGCTTCAAACATTTCTGGTATATGAAAAACATGTTTTTCAATGGCAAAAATCAATGAATATTGTAAATGCACAAACAGTAATATCTCCACATTGCAAGGTGCAATTCTGAAATTTTTTGCTTTTTCCTGCTAATCCTAGCATGATAAAGAAGATTCAAAGAGAGTGAGATGCCAGCTCCTTTCATTCAGTCAGTAGCTTCAAACATTTCTGGTATATGAAAAACATGTTTTTCAATGGCAAAAATCAATGAATATTGTAAATGCACAAACAGTAATATCTCCACATTGCACGGTGCAATTCTGAAATTTTTAGCTTTTTCCTGTTAATCCTAGCATGATAAAGAAGATTCAAAGAGAGTGAGATGCCAGCTCCTTTCATTCAGTCAGTAGCTTCAAACATTTCTGGTATATGAAAAACGTTTTTCAATGGCAAAAATCAATGAATATTGTAAATGCACAAACAGTAATATCTCCACATTGCAAGGTGCAATTCTGAAATTTTTTGCTTTTTCCTGTTAATCCTAGCATGATAAAGAAGATTCAAAGAGAGTGAGATGCCAGCTCCTTTCATTCAGTCAGTAGCTTCAAACATTTCTGGTATATGAAAAACATGTTTTTCAATGGCAAAAATCAATGAATATTGTAAATGCACAAACAGTAATATCTCCGCATTGCAAGGTGCAATTCTGAAATTTTTTGCTTTTTCCTGCTAATCCTAGCATGATAAAGAAGATTCAAAGAGAGTGAGATGCCAGCTCCTTTCATTCAGTCAGTAGCTTCAAACATTTCTGGTATATGAAAAACATGTTTTTCAATGGCAAAAATCAATGAATATTGTAAAAGCACAAACAGTAATATCTCCACATTGCACGGTGCAATTCTGAAATTTTTAGCTTTTTCCTGTTAATCCTAGCATGATAAAGAAGATTCAAAGAGAGTGAGATGCCAGCTCCTTTCATTCAGTCAGTAGCTTCAAACATTTCTGGTATATGAAAAACATGTTTTTCAATGGCAAAAATCAATGAATATTGTAAATGCACAAACAGTAATATCTCCGCATTGCAAGGTGCAATTCTGAAATTTTTTGCTTTTTCCTGCTAATCCTAGCATGATAAAGAAGATTCAAAGAGAGTGAGATGCCAGCTCCTTTCATTCAGTCAGTAGCTTCAAACATTTCTGGTATATGAAAAACATGTTTTTCAATGGCAAAAATCAATGAATATTGTAAATGCACAAACAGTAATATCTCCACATTGCAAGGTGCAATTCTGAAATTTTTTGCTTTTTCCTGCTAATCCTAGCATGATAAAGAAGATTCAAAGAGAGTGAGATGCCAGCTCCTTTCATTCAGTCAGTAGCTTCAAACATTTCTGGTATATGAAAAACATGTTTTTCAATGGCAAAAATCAATGAATATTGTAAATGCACAAACAGTAATATCTCCACATTGCACGGTGCAATTCTGAAATTTTTAGCTTTTTCCTGTTAATCCTAGCATGATAAAGAAGATTCAAAGAGAGTGAGATGCCAGCTCCTTTCATTCAGTCAGTAGCTTCAAACATTTCTGGTATATGAAAAACGTTTTTCAATGGCAAAAATCAATGAATATTGTAAATGCACAAACAGTAATATCTCCACATTGCAAGGTGCAATTCTGAAATTTTTTGCTTTTTCCTGTTAATCCTAGCATGATAAAGAAGATTCAAAGAGAGTGAGATGCCAGCTCCTTTCATTCAGTCAGTAGCTTCAAACATTTCTGGTATATGAAAAACATGTTTTTCAATGGCAAAAATCAATGAATATTGTAAATGCACAAACAGTAATATCTCCACATTGCACGGTGCAATTCTGAAATTTTTAGCTTTTTCCTGTTAATCCCAGCATGATAAAGAAGATTCAAAGAGAGTGAGATGCCAGCTCCTTTCATTCAGTCAGTAGCTTCAAACATTTCTGGTATATGAAAAACATGTTTTTCAATGGCAAAAATCAATGAATATTGTAAATGCACAAACAGTAATATCTCCACATTGCAAGGTGCAATTCTGAAATTTTTAGCTTTTTCCTGTTAATCCTAGCATGATAAAGAAGATTCAAAGAGAGTGAGATGCCAGCTCCTTTCATTCAATCAGTAGCTTCAAACATTTCTGGTATATGAAAAACATGTTTTTCAATGGCAAAAATCAATGAATATTGTAAATGCACAAACAGTAATATCTCCGCATTGCAAGGTGCAATTCTGAAATTTTTTGCTTTTTCCTGCTAATCCTAGCATGATAAAGAAGATTCAAAGAGAGTGAGATGCCAGCTCCTTTCATTCAGTCAGTAGCTTCAAACATTTCTGGTATATGAAAAACATGTTTTTCAATGGCAAAAATCAATGAATATTGTAAATGCACAAAGAGTAATATCTCCACATTGCACGGTGCAATTCTGAAATTTTTAGCTTTTTCCTACTAATCCTAGCATGATAAAGAAGATTCAAAGAGAGTGAGATGCCAGCTCCTTTCATTCAGTCAGTAGCTTCAAACATTTCTGGTATATGAAAAACATGTTTTTCAATGGCAAAAATCAATGAATATTGTAAATGCACAAACAGTAATATCTCCACATTGCAAGGTGCAATTCTGAAATTTTTTGCTTTTTCCTGCTAATCCTAGCATGATAAAGAAGATTCAAAGAGAGTGAGATGCCAGCTCCTTTCATTCAGTCAGTAGCTTCAAACATTTCTGGTATATGAAAAACATGTTTTTCAATGGCAAAAATCAATGAATATTGTAAATGCACAAACAGTAATATCTCCACATTGCACGGTGCAATTCTGAAATTTTTAGCTTTTTCCTGTTAATCCTAGCATGATAAAGAAGATTCAAAGAGAGTGAGATGCCAGCTCCTTT
Source organism: Phyllobates terribilis (assembly GCF_046119375.1). Taxonomy (NCBI): domain Eukaryota; kingdom Metazoa; phylum Chordata; class Amphibia; order Anura; family Dendrobatidae; genus Phyllobates; species Phyllobates terribilis. Next base: position 32,325 of record NW_027364815.1, read on the forward strand.
CATTCAGTCAGTAGCTTCAAACATTTCTGGTATATGAAAAACATGTTTTTCAATGGCAAAAATCAATGAATATTGTAAATGCACAAACAGTAATATCTCCGCATTGCAAGGTGCAATTCTGAAATTTTTTGCTTTTTCCTGCTAATCCTAGCATGATAAAGAAGATTCAAAGAGAGTGAGATGCCAGCTCCTTTCATTCAGTCAGTAGCTTCAAACATTTCTGGTATATGAAAAACGTTTTTCAATGGCAAAAATCAATGAATATTGTAAAAGCACAAACAGTAATATCTCCACATTGCACGGTGCAATTCTGAAATTTTTAGCTTTTTCCTGTTAATCCTAGCATGATAAAGAAGATTCAAAGAGAGTGAGATGCCAGCTCCTTTCATTCAGTCAGTAGCTTCAAACATTTCTGGTATATGAAAAACATGTTTTTCAATGGCAAAAATCAATGAATATTGTAAATGCACAAACAGTAATATCTCCACATTGCAAGGTGCAATTCTGAAATTTTTTGCTTTTTCCTGCTAATCCTAGCATGATAAAGAAGATTCAAAGAGAGTGAGATGCCAGCTCCTTTCATTCAGTCAGTAGCTTCAAACATTTCTGGTATATGAAAAACATGTTTTTCAATGGCAAAAATCAATGAATATTGTAAATGCACAAACAGTAATATCTCCACATTGCACGGTGCAATTCTGAAATTTTTAGCTTTTTCCTGTTAATCCTAGCATGATAAAGAAGATTCAAAGAGAGTGAGATGCCAGCTCCTTTCATTCAGTCAGTAGCTTCAAACATTTCTGGTATATGAAAAACATGTTTTTCAATGGCAAAAATCAATGAATATTGTAAATGCACAAACAGTAATATCTCCACATTGCAAGGTGCAATTCTGAAATTTTTTGCTTTTTCCTGCTAATCCTAGCATGATAAAGAAGATTCAAAGAGAGTGAGATGCCAGCTCCTTTCATTCAGTCAGTAGCTTCAAACATTTCTGGTATATGAAAAACATGTTTTTCAATGGCAAAAATCAATGAATATTGTAAATGCACAAACAGTAATATCTCCACATTGCACGGTGCAATTCTGAAATTTTTAGCTTTTTCCTGTTAATCCTAGCATGATAAAGAAGATTCAAAGAGAGTGAGATGCCAGCTCCTTTCATTCAGTCAGTAGCTTCAAACATTTCTGGTATATGAAAAACATATTTTTCAATGGCAAAAATCAATGAATATTGTAAATGCACAAACAGTAATATCTCCGCATTGCAAGGTGCAATTCTGAAATTTTTTGCTTTTTCCTGCTAATCCTAGCATGATAAAGAAGATTCAAAGAGAGTGAGATGCCAGCTCCTTTCATTCAGTCAGTAGCTTCAAACATTTCTGGTATATGAAAAACATGTTTTTCAATGGCAAAAATCAATGAATATTGTAAAAGCACAAACAGTAATATCTCCACATTGCACGGTGCAATTCTGAAATTTTTAGCTTTTTCCTGTTAATCCTAGCATGATAAAGAAGATTCAAAGAGAGTGAGATGCCAGCTCCTTTCATTCAGTCAGTAGCTTCAAACATTTCTGGTATATGAAAAACATGTTTTTCAATGGCAAAAATCAATGAATATTGTAAATGCACAAACAGTAATATCTCCACATTGCAAGGTGCAATTCTGAAATTTTTTGCTTTTTCCTGCTAATCCTAGCATGATAAAGAAGATTCAAAGAGAGTGAGATGCCAGCTCCTTTCATTCAGTCAGTAGCTTCAAACATTTCTGGTATATGAAAAACATGTTTTTCAATGGCAAAAATCAATGAATATTGTAAATGCACAAACAGTAATATCTCCACATTGCAAGGTGCAATTCTGAAATTTTTTGCTTTTTCCTGTTAATCCTAGCATGATAAAGAAGATTCAAAGAGAGTGAGATGCCAGCTCCTTTCATTCAGTCAGTAGCTTCAAACATTTCTGGTATATGAAAAACATGTTTTTCAATGGCAAAAATCAATGAATATTGTAAATGCACAAAGAGTAATATCTCCACATTGCACGGTGCAATTCTGAAATTTTTAGCTTTTTCCTACTAATCCTAGCATGATAAAGAAGATTCAAAGAGAGTGAGATGCCAGCTCCTTTCATTCAGTCAGTAGCTTCAAACATTTCTGGTATATGAAAAACATGTTTTTCAATGGCAAAAATCAATGAATATTGTAAATGCACAAACAGTAATATCTCCACATTGCAAGGTGCAATTCTGAAATTTTTTGCTTTTTCCTGCTAATCCTAGCATGATAAAGAAGATTCAAAGAGAGTGAGATGCCAGCTCCTTTCATTCAGTCAGTAGCTTCAAACATTTCTGGTATATGAAAAACATGTTTTTCAATGGCAAAAATCAATGAATATTGTAAATGCACAAACAGTAATATCTCCACATTGCACGGTGCAATTCTGAAATTTTTAGCTTTTTCCTGTTAATCCTAGCATGATAAAGAAGATTCAAAGAGAGTGAGATGCCAGCTCCTTTCATTCAGTCAGTAGCTTCAAACATTTCTGGTATATGAAAAACATGTTTTTCAATGGCAAAAATCAATGAATATTGTAAATGCACAAACAGTAATATCTCCGCATTGCAAGGTGCAATTCTGAAATTTTTTGCTTTTTCCTGCTAATCCTAGCATGATAAAGAAGATTCAAAGAGAGTGAGATGCCAGCTCCTTTCATTCAGTCAGTAGCTTCAAACATTTCTGGTATATGAAAAACGTTTTTCAATGGCAAAAATCAATGAATATTGTAAAAGCACAAACAGTAATATCTCCACATTGCACGGTGCAATTCTGAAATTTTTAGCTTTTTCCTGTTAATCCTAGCATGATAAAGAAGATTCAAAGAGAGTGAGATGCCAGCTCCTTTCATTCAGTCAGTAGCTTCAAACATTTCTGGTATATGAAAAACATGTTTTTCAATGGCAAAAATCAATGAATATTGTAAATGCACAAACAGTAATATCTCCACATTGCAAGGTGCAATTCTGAAATTTTTTGCTTTTTCCTGCTAATCCTAGCATGATAAAGAAGATTCAAAGAGAGTGAGATGCCAGCTCCTTTCATTCAGTCAGTAGCTTCAAACATTTCTGGTATATGAAAAACATGTTTTTCAATGGCAAAAATCAATGAATATTGTAAATGCACAAACAGTAATATCTCCACATTGCACGGTGCAATTCTGAAATTTTTAGCTTTTTCCTGTTAATCCTAGCATGATAAAGAAGATTCAAAGAGAGTGAGATGCCAGCTCCTTTCATTCAGTCAGTAGCTTCAAACATTTCTGGTATATGAAAAACATGTTTTTCAATGGCAAAAATCAATGAATATTGTAAATGCACAAACAGTAATATCTCCACATTGCAAGGTGCAATTCTGAAATTTTTTGCTTTTTCCTGCTAATCCTAGCATGATAAAGAAGATTCAAAGAGAGTGAGATGCCAGCTCCTTTCATTCAGTCAGTAGCTTCAAACATTTCTGGTATATGAAAAACATGTTTTTCAATGGCAAAAATCAATGAATATTGTAAATGCACAAACAGTAATATCTCCACATTGCACGGTGCAATTCTGAAATTTTTAGCTTTTTCCTGTTAATCCTAGCATGATAAAGAAGATTCAAAGAGAGTGAGATGCCAGCTCCTTTCATTCAGTCAGTAGCTTCAAACATTTCTGGTATATGAAAAACATATTTTTCAATGGCAAAAATCAATGAATATTGTAAATGCACAAACAGTAATATCTCCGCATTGCAAGGTGCAATTCTGAAATTTTTTGCTTTTTCCTGCTAATCCTAGCATGATAAAGAAGATTCAAAGAGAGTGAGATGCCAGCTCCTTTCATTCAGTCAGTAGCTTCAAACATTTCTGGTATATGAAAAACATGTTTTTCAATGGCAAAAATCAATGAATATTGTAAAAGCACAAACAGTAATATCTCCACATTGCACGGTGCAATTCTGAAATTTTTAGCTTTTTCCTGTTAATCCTAGCATGATAAAGAAGATTCAAAGAGAGTGAGATGCCAGCTCCTTTCATTCAGTCAGTAGCTTCAAACATTTCTGGTATATGAAAAACATGTTTTTCAATGGCAAAAATCAATGAATATTGTAAATGCACAAACAGTAATATCTCCACATTGCAAGGTGCAATTCTGAAATTTTTTGCTTTTTCCTGCTAATCCTAGCATGATAAAGAAGATTCAAAGAGAGTGAGATGCCAGCTCCTTTCATTCAGTCAGTAGCTTCAAACATTTCTGGTATATGAAAAACATGTTTTTCAATGGCAAAAATCAATGAATATTGTAAATGCACAAACAGTAATATCTCCACATTGCAAGGTGCAATTCTGAAATTTTTTGCTTTTTCCTGCTAATCCTAGCATGATAAAGAAGATTCAAAGAGAGTGAGATGCCAGCTCCTTTCATTCAGTCAGTAGCTTCAAACATTTCTGGTATATGAAAAACGTTTTTCAATGGCAAAAATCAATGAATATTGTAAATGCACAAACAGTAATATCTCCACATTGCACGGTGCAATTCTGAAATTTTTAGCTTTTTCCTGTTAATCCTAGCATGATAAAGAAGATTCAAAGAGAGTGAGATGCCAGCTCCTTTCATTCAGTCAGTAGCTTCAAACATTTCTGGTATATGAAAAACATGTTTTTCAATGGCAAAAATCAATGAATATTGTAAATGCACAAACAGTAATATCTCCACATTGCAAGGTGCAATTCTGAAATTTTTTGCTTTTTCCTGCTAATCCTAGCATGATAAAGAAGATTCAAAGAGAGTGAGATGCCAGCTCCTTTCATTCAGTCAGTAGCTTCAAACATTTCTGGTATATGAAAAACATGTTTTTCAATGGCAAAAATCAATGAATATTGTAAAAGCACAAACAGTAATATCTCCACATTGCACGGTGCAATTCTGAAATTTTTAGCTTTTTCCTGTTAATCCTAGCATGATAAAGAAGATTCAAAGAGAGTGAGATGCCAGCTCCTTTCATTCAGTCAGTAGCTTCAAACATTTCTGGTATATGAAAAACATGTTTTTCAATGGCAAAAATCAATGAATATTGTAAATGCACAAACAGTAATATCTCCACATTGCAAGGTGCAATTCTGAAATTTTTTGCTTTTTCCTGCTAATCCTAGCATGATAAAGAAGATTCAAAGAGAGTGAGATGCCAGCTCCTTTCATTCAGTCAGTAGCTTCAAACATTTCTGGTATATGAAAAACATGTTTTTCAATGGCAAAAATCAATGAATATTGTAAATGCACAAACAGTAATATCTCCACATTGCAAGGTGCAATTCTGAAATTTTTTGCTTTTTCCTGCTAATCCTAGCATGATAAAGAAGATTCAAAGAGAGTGAGATGCCAGCTCCTTTCATTCAGTCAGTAGCTTCAAACATTTCTGGTATATGAAAAACGTTTTTCAATGGCAAAAATCAATGAATATTGTAAATGCACAAACAGTAATATCTCCACATTGCACGGTGCAATTCTGAAATTTTTAGCTTTTTCCTGTTAATCCTAGCATGATAAAGAAGATTCAAAGAGAGTGAGATGCCAGCTCCTTTCATTCAGTCAGTAGCTTCAAACATTTCTGGTATATGAAAAACATGTTTTTCAATGGCAAAAATCAATGAATATTGTAAATGCACAAACAGTAATATCTCCACATTGCAAGGTGCAATTCTGAAATTTTTTGCTTTTTCCTGCTAATCCTAGCATGATAAAGAAGATTCAAAGAGAGTGAGATGCCAGCTCCTTTCATTCAGTCAGTAGCTTCAAACATTTCTGGTATATGAAAAACATGTTTTTCAATGGCAAAAATCAATGAATATTGTAAATGCACAAACAGTAATATCTCCACATTGCACGGTGCAATTCTGAAATTTTTAGCTTTTTCCTGTTAATCCTAGCATGATAAAGAAGATTCAAAGAGAGTGAGATGCCAGCTCCTTTCATTCAGTCAGTAGCTTCAAACATTTCTGGTATATGAAAAACGTTTTTCAATGGCAAAAATCAATGAATATTGTAAATGCACAAACAGTAATATCTCCACATTGCAAGGTGCAATTCTGAAATTTTTTGCTTTTTCCTGTTAATCCTAGCATGATAAAGAAGATTCAAAGAGAGTGAGATGCCAGCTCCTTTCATTCAGTCAGTAGCTTCAAACATTTCTGGTATATGAAAAACATGTTTTTCAATGGCAAAAATCAATGAATATTGTAAATGCACAAACAGTAATATCTCCGCATTGCAAGGTGCAATTCTGAAATTTTTTGCTTTTTCCTGCTAATCCTAGCATGATAAAGAAGATTCAAAGAGAGTGAGATGCCAGCTCCTTTCATTCAGTCAGTAGCTTCAAACATTTCTGGTATATGAAAAACATGTTTTTCAATGGCAAAAATCAATGAATATTGTAAAAGCACAAACAGTAATATCTCCACATTGCACGGTGCAATTCTGAAATTTTTAGCTTTTTCCTGTTAATCCTAGCATGATAAAGAAGATTCAAAGAGAGTGAGATGCCAGCTCCTTTCATTCAGTCAGTAGCTTCAAACATTTCTGGTATATGAAAAACATGTTTTTCAATGGCAAAAATCAATGAATATTGTAAATGCACAAACAGTAATATCTCCACATTGCAAGGTGCAATTCTGAAATTTTTTGCTTTTTCCTGCTAATCCTAGCATGATAAAGAAGATTCAAAGAGAGTGAGATGCCAGCTCCTTTCATTCAGTCAGTAGCTTCAAACATTTCTGGTATATGAAAAACATGTTTTTCAATGGCAAAAATCAATGAATATTGTAAATGCACAAACAGTAATATCTCCACATTGCACGGTGCAATTCTGAAATTTTTAGCTTTTTCCTGTTAATCCTAGCATGATAAAGAAGATTCAAAGAGAGTGAGATGCCAGCTCCTTTCATTCAGTCAGTAGCTTCAAACATTTCTGGTATATGAAAAACGTTTTTCAATGGCAAAAATCAATGAATATTGTAAATGCACAAACAGTAATATCTCCACATTGCAAGGTGCAATTCTGAAATTTTTTGCTTTTTCCTGTTAATCCTAGCATGATAAAGAAGATTCAAAGAGAGTGAGATGCCAGCTCCTTTCATTCAGTCAGTAGCTTCAAACATTTCTGGTATATGAAAAACATGTTTTTCAATGGCAAAAATCAATGAATATTGTAAATGCACAAACAGTAATATCTCCACATTGCACGGTGCAATTCTGAAATTTTTAGCTTTTTCCTGTTAATCCTAGCATGATAAAGAAGATTCAAAGAGAGTGAGATGCCAGCTCCTTTCATTCAGTCAGTAGCTTCAAACATTTCTGGTATATGAAAAACATGTTTTTCAATGGCAAAAATCAATGAATATTGTAAATGCACAAACAGTAATATCTCCACATTGCAAGGTGCAATTCTGAAATTTTTAGCTTTTTCCTGTTAATCCTAGCATGATAAAGAAGATTCAAAGAGAGTGAGATGCCAGCTCCTTTCATTCAATCAGTAGCTTCAAACATTTCTGGTATATGAAAAACATGTTTTTCAATGGCAAAAATCAATGAATATTGTAAATGCACAAACAGTAATATCTCCGCATTGCAAGGTGCAATTCTGAAATTTTTTGCTTTTTCCTGCTAATCCTAGCATGATAAAGAAGATTCAAAGAGAGTGAGATGCCAGCTCCTTTCATTCAGTCAGTAGCTTCAAACATTTCTGGTATATGAAAAACATGTTTTTCAATGGCAAAAATCAATGAATATTGTAAATGCACAAACAGTAATATCTCCACATTGCACGGTGCAATTCTGAAATTTTTAGCTTTTTCCTACTAATCCTAGCATGATAAAGAAGATTCAAAGAGAGTGAGATGCCAGCTCCTTTCATTCAGTCAGTAGCTTCAAACATTTCTGGTATATGAAAAACATGTTTTTCAATGGCAAAAATCAATGAATATTGTAAATGCACAAACAGTAATATCTCCACATTGCAAGGTGCAATTCTGAAATTTTTTGCTTTTTCCTGCTAATCCTAGCATGATAAAGAAGATTCAAAGAGAGTGAGATGCCAGCTCCTTTCATTCAGTCAGTAGCTTCAAACATTTCTGGTATATGAAAAACATGTTTTTCAATGGCAAAAATCAATGAATATTGTAAATGCACAAACAGTAATATCTCCACATTGCACGGTGCAATTCTGAAATTTTTAGCTTTTTCCTGTTAATCCTAGCATGATAAAGAAGATTCAAAGAGAGTGAGATGCCAGCTCCTTTCATTCAGTCAGTAGCTTCAAACATTTCTGGTATATGAAAAACATGTTTTTCAATGGCAAAAATCAATGAATATTGTAAATGCACAAGCAGTAATATCTCCGCATTGCAAGGTGCAATTCTGAAATTTTTTGCTTTTTCCTGCTAATCCTAGCATGATAAAGAAGATTCAAAGAGAGTGAGATGCCAGCTCCTTTCATTCAGTCAGTAGCTTCAAACATTTCTGGTATATGAAAAACATGTTTTTCAATGGCAAAAATCAATGAATATTGTAAAAGCACAAACAGTAATATCTCCACATTGCACGGTGCAATTCTGAAATTTTTAGCTTTTTCCTGTTAATCCTAGCATGATAAAGAAGATTCAAAGAGAGTGAGATGCCAGCTCCTTTCATTCAGTCAGTAGCTTCAAACATTTCTGGTATATGAAAAACATGTTTTTCAATGGCAAAAATCAATGAATATTGTAAATGCACAAACAGTAATATCTCCACATTGCAAGGTGCAATTCTGAAATTTTTTGCTTTTTCCTGCTAATCCTAGCATGATAAAGAAGATTCAAAGAGAGTGAGATGCCAGCTCCTTTCATTCAGTCAGTAGCTTCAAACATTTCTGGTATATGAAAAACATGTTTTTCAATGGCAAAAATCAATGAATATTGTAAATGCACAAACAGTAATATCTCCACATTGCACGGTGCAATTCTGAAATTTTTAGCTTTTTCCTGTTAATCCTAGCATGATAAAGAAGATTCAAAGAGAGTGAGATGCCAGCTCCTTTCATTCAGTCAGTAGCTTCAAACATTTCTGGTATATGAAAAACGTTTTTCAATGGCAAAAATCAATGAATATTGTAAATGCACAAACAGTAATATCTCCACATTGCAAGGTGCAATTCTGAAATTTTTTGCTTTTTCCTGTTAATCCTAGCATGATAAAGAAGATTCAAAGAGAGTGAGATGCCAGCTCCTTTCATTCAGTCAGTAGCTTCAAACATTTCTGGTATATGAAAAACATGTTTTTCAATGGCAAAAATCAATGAATATTGTAAATGCACAAACAGTAATATCTCCACATTGCACGGTGCAATTCTGAAATTTTTAGCTTTTTCCTACTAATCCTAGCATGATAAAGAAGATTCAAAGAGAGTGAGATGCCAGCTCCTTTCATTGTCAGTAGCTTCAAACATTTCTGGTATATGAAAAACATGTTTTTCAATGGCAAAAATCAATGAATATTGTAAATGCACAAACAGTAATATCTCCACATTGCAAGGTGCAATTCTGAAATTTTTTGCTTTTTCCTGTTAATCCTAGCATGATAAAGAAGATTCAAAGAGAGTGAGATGCCAGCTCCTTTCATTCAGTCAGTAGCTTCAAACATTTCTGGTATATGAAAAACATGTTTTTCAATGGCAAAAATCAATGAATATTGTAAATGCACAAACAGTAATATCTCCACATTGCAAGGTGCAATTCTGAAATTTTTAGCTTTTTCCTGTTAATCCTAGCATGATAAAGAAGATTCAAAGAGAGTGAGATGCCAGCTCCTTTCATTCAGTCAGTAGCTTCAAACATTTCTGGTATATGAAAAACATGTTTTTCAATGGCAAAAATCAATGAATATTGTAAATGCACAAACAGTAATATCTCCACATTGCAAGGTGCAATTCTGAAATTTTTAGCTTTTTCCTGTTAATCCTAGCATGATAAAGAAGATTCAAAGAGAGTGAGATGCCAGCTCCTTTCATTCAGTCAGTAGCTTCAAACATTTCTGGTATATGAAAAACATGTTTTTCAATGGCAAAAATCAATGAATATTGTAAATGCACAAACAGTAATATCTCCACATTGCACGGTGCAATTCTGAAATTTTTAGCTTTTTCCTACTAATCCTAGCATGATAAAGAAGATTCAAAGAGAGTGAGATGCCAGCTCCTTTCATTCAGTCAGTAGCTTCAAACATTTCTGGTATATGAAAAACATGTTTTTCAATGGCAAAAATCAATGAATATTGTAAATGCACAAACAGTAATATCTCCACATTGCAAGGTGCAATTCTGAAATTTTTTGCTTTTTCCTGCTAATCCTAGCATGATAAAGAAGATTCAAAGAGAGTGAGATGCCAGCTCCTTTCATTCAGTCAGTAGCTTCAAACATTTCTGGTAAATGAAAAACATGTTTTTCAATGGCAAAAATCAATGAATATTGTAAATGCACAAACAGTAATATCTCCACATTGCACGGTGCAATTCTGAAATTTTTAGCTTTTTCCTGTTAATCCTAGCATGATAAAGAAGATTCAAAGAGAGTGAGATGCCAGCTCCTTTCATTCAGTCAGTAGCTTCAAACATTTCTGGTATATGAAAAACATGTTTTTCAATGGCAAAAATCAATGAATATTGTAAATGCACAAACAGTAATATCTCCACATTGCACGGTGCAATTCTGAAATTTTTAGCTTTTTCCTGTTAATCCTAGCATGATAAAGAAGATTCAAAGAGAGTGAGATGCCAGCTCCTTTCATTCAGTCAGTAGCTTCAAACATTTCTGGTATATGAAAAACATGTTTTTCAATGGCAAAAATCAATGAATATTGTAAATGCACAAGCAGTAATATCTCCGCATTGCAAGGTGCAATTCTGAAATTTTTTGCTTTTTCCTGCTAATCCTAGCATGATAAAGAAGATTCAAAGAGAGTGAGATGCCAGCTCCTTTCATTCAGTCAGTAGCTTCAAACATTTCTGGTATATGAAAAACATGTTTTTCAATGGCAAAAATCAATGAATATTGTAAAAGCACAAACAGTAATATCTCCACATTGCACGGTGCAATTCTGAAATTTTTAGCTTTTTCCTGTTAATCCTAGCATGATAAAGAAGATTCAAAGAGAGTGAGATGCCAGCTCCTTTCATTCAGTCAGTAGCTTCAAACATTTCTGGTATATGAAAAACATGTTTTTCAATGGCAAAAATCAATGAATATTGTAAATGCACAAACAGTAATATCTCCACATTGCAAGGTGCAATTCTGAAATTTTTTGCTTTTTCCTGCTAATCCTAGCATGATAAAGAAGATTCAAAGAGAGTGAGATGCCAGCTCCTTTCATTCAGTCAGTAGCTTCAAACATTTCTGGTATATGAAAAACATGTTTTTCAATGGCAAAAATCAATGAATATTGTAAATGCACAAACAGTAATATCTCCACATTGCACGGTGCAATTCTGAAATTTTTAGCTTTTTCCTGTTAATCCTAGCATGATAAAGAAGATTCAAAGAGAGTGAGATGCCAGCTCCTTTCATTCAGTCAGTAGCTTCAAACATTTCTGGTATATGAAAAACGTTTTTCAATGGCAAAAATCAATGAATATTGTAAATGCACAAACAGTAATATCTCCACATTGCAAGGTGCAATTCTGAAATTTTTTGCTTTTTCCTGTTAATCCTAGCATGATAAAGAAGATTCAAAGAGAGTGAGATGCCAGCTCCTTTCATTCAGTCAGTAGCTTCAAACATTTCTGGTATATGAAAAACATGTTTTTCAATGGCAAAAATCAATGAATATTGTAAATGCACAAACAGTAATATCTCCACATTGCACGGTGCAATTCTGAAATTTTTAGCTTTTTCCTACTAATCCTAGCATGATAAAGAAGATTCAAAGAGAGTGAGATGCCAGCTCCTTTCATTGTCAGTAGCTTCAAACATTTCTGGTATATGAAAAACATGTTTTTCAATGGCAAAAATCAATGAATATTGTAAATGCACAAACAGTAATATCTCCACATTGCAAGGTGCAATTCTGAAATTTTTTGCTTTTTCCTGTTAATCCTAGCATGATAAAGAAGATTCAAAGAGAGTGAGATGCCAGCTCCTTTCATTCAGTCAGTAGCTTCAAACATTTCTGGTATATGAAAAACATGTTTTTCAATGGCAAAAATCAATGAATATTGTAAATGCACAAACAGTAATATCTCCACATTGCACGGTGCAATTCTGAAATTTTTAGCTTTTTCCTGTTAATCCTAGCATGATAAAGAAGATTCAAAGAGAGTGAGATGCCAGCTCCTTTCATTCAGTCAGTAGCTTCAAACATTTCTGGTATATGAAAAACATGTTTTTCAATGGCAAAAATCAATGAATATTGTAAATGCACAAACAGTAATATCTCCACATTGCAAGGTGCAATTCTGAAATTTTTAGCTTTTTCCTGTTAATCCTAGCATGATAAAGAAGATTCAAAGAGAGTGAGATGCCAGCTCCTTTCATTCAGTCAGTAGCTTCAAACATTTCTGGTATATGAAAAACATGTTTTTCAATGGCAAAAATCAATGAATATTGTAAATGCACAAACAGTAATATCTCCACATTGCACGGTGCAATTCTGAAATTTTTAGCTTTTTCCTACTAATCCTAGCATGATAAAGAAGATTCAAAGAGAGTGAGATGCCAGCTCCTTTCATTCAGTCAGTAGCTTCAAACATTTCTGGTATATGAAAAACATGTTTTTCAATGGCAAAAATCAATGAATATTGTAAATGCACAAACAGTAATATCTCCACATTGCAAGGTGCAATTCTGAAATTTTTTGCTTTTTCCTGCTAATCCTAGCATGATAAAGAAGATTCAAAGAGAGTGAGATGCCAGCTCCTTTCATTCAGTCAGTAGCTTCAAACATTTCTGGTATATGAAAAACATGTTTTTCAATGGCAAAAATCAATGAATATTGTAAATGCACAAACAGTAATATCTCCACATTGCACGGTGCAATTCTGAAATTTTTAGCTTTTTCCTGTTAATCCTAGCATGATAAAGAAGATTCAAAGAGAGTGAGATGCCAGCTCCTTTCATTCAGTCAGTAGCTTCAAACATTTCTGGTATATGAAAAACATGTTTTTCAATGGCAAAAATCAATGAATATTGTAAATGCACAAACAGTAATATCTCCACATTGCACGGTGCAATTCTGAAATTTTTAGCTTTTTCCTGTTAATCCTAGCATGATAAAGAAGATTCAAAGAGAGTGAGATGCCAGCTCCTTTCATTCAGTCAGTAGCTTCAAACATTTCTGGTATATGAAAAACATGTTTTTCAATGGCAAAAATCAATGAATATTGTAAATGCACAAACAGTAATATCTCCGCATTGCAAGGTGCAATTCTGAAATTTTTTGCTTTTTCCTGCTAATCCTAGCATGATAAAGAAGATTCAAAGAGAGTGAGATGCCAGCTCCTTTCATTCAGTCAGTAGCTTCAAACATTTCTGGTATATGAAAAACATGTTTTTCAATGGCAAAAATCAATGAATATTGTAAAAGCACAAACAGTAATATCTCCACATTGCACGGTGCAATTCTGAAATTTTTAGCTTTTTCCTGTTAATCCTAGCATGATAAAGAAGATTCAAAGAGAGTGAGATGCCAGCTCCTTTCATTCAGTCAGTAGCTTCAAACATTTCTGGTATATGAAAAACATGTTTTTCAATGGCAAAAATCAATGAATATTGTAAATGCACAAACAGTAATATCTCCACATTGCAAGGTGCAATTCTGAAATTTTTTGCTTTTTCCTGCTAATCCTAGCATGATAAGATTCAAAGAGAGTGAGATGCCAGCTCCTTTCATTCAGTCAGTAGCTTCAAACATTTCTGGTATATGAAAAACATGTTTTTCAATGGCAAAAATCAATGAATATTGTAAATGCACAAACAGTAATATCTCCACATTGCACGGTGCAATTCTGAAATTTTTAGCTTTTTCCTGTTAATCCTAGCATGATAAAGAAGATTCAAAGAGAGTGAGATGCCAGCTCCTTTCATTCAGTCAGTAGCTTCAAACATTTCTGGTATATGAAAAACGTTTTTCAATGGCAAAAATCAATGAATATTGTAAATGCACAAACAGTAATATCTCCACATTGCAAGGTGCAATTCTGAAATTTTTTGCTTTTTCCTGTTAATCCTAGCATGATAAAGAAGATTCAAAGAGTGAGATGCCAGCTCCTTTCATTCAGTCAGTAGCTTCAAACATTTCTGGTATATGAAAAACATGTTTTTCAATGGCAAAAATCAATGAATATTGTAAATGCACAAACAGTAATATCTCCACATTGCACGGTGCAATTCTGAAATTTTTAGCTTTTTCCTGTTAATCCTAGCATGATAAAGAAGATTCAAAGAGAGTGAGATGCCAGCTCCTTTCATTCAGTCAGTAGCTTCAAACATTTCTGGTATATGAAAAACATGTTTTTCAATGGCAAAAATCAATGAATATTGTAAATGCACAAACAGTAATATCTCCACATTGCAAGGTGCAATTCTGAAATTTTTAGCTTTTTCCTGTTAATCCTAGCATGATAAAGAAGATTCAAAGAGAGTGAGATGCCAGCTCCTTTCATTCAATCAGTAGCTTCAAACATTTCTGGTATATGAAAAACATGTTTTTCAATGGCAAAAATCAATGAATATTGTAAATGCACAAACAGTAATATCTCCGCATTGCAAGGTGCAATTCTGAAATTTTTTGCTTTTTCCTGCTAATCCTAGCATGATAAAGAAGATTCAAAGAGAGTGAGATGCCAGCTCCTTTCATTCAGTCAGTAGCTTCAAACATTTCTGGTATATGAAAAACATGTTTTTCAATGGCAAAAATCAATGAATATTGTAAATGCACAAACAGTAATATCTCCACATTGCACGGTGCAATTCTGAAATTTTTAGCTTTTTCCTACTAATCCTAGCATGATAAAGAAGATTCAAAGAGAGTGAGATGCCAGCTCCTTTCATTCAGTCAGTAGCTTCAAACATTTCTGGTATATGAAAAACATGTTTTTCAATGGCAAAAATCAATGAATATTGTAAATGCACAAACAGTAATATCTCCACATTGCAAGGTGCAATTCTGAAATTTTTTGCTTTTTCCTGCTAATCCTAGCATGATAAAGAAGATTCAAAGAGAGTGAGATGCCAGCTCCTTTCATTCAGTCAGTAGCTTCAAACATTTCTGGTATATGAAAAACATGTTTTTCAATGGCAAAAATCAATGAATATTGTAAATGCACAAACAGTAATATCTCCACATTGCACGGTGCAATTCTGAAATTTTTAGCTTTTTCCTGTTAATCCTAGCATGATAAAGAAGATTCAAAGAGAGTGAGATGCCAGCTCCTTTCATTCAGTCAGTAGCTTCAAACATTTCTGGTATATGAAAAACATGTTTTTCAATGGCAAAAATCAATGAATATTGTAAATGCACAAACAGTAATATCTCCACATTGCAAGGTGCAATTCTGAAATTTTTAGCTTTTTCCTGTTAATCCTAGCATGATAAAGAAGATTCAAAGAGAGTGAGATGCCAGCTCCTTTCATTCAATCAGTAGCTTCAAACATTTCTGGTATATGAAAAACATGTTTTTCAATGGCAAAAATCAATGAATATTGTAAATGCACAAACAGTAATATCTCCGCATTGCAAGGTGCAATTCTGAAATTTTTTGCTTTTTCCTGCTAATCCTAGCATGATAAAGAAGATTCAAAGAGAGTGAGATGCCAGCTCCTTTCATTCAGTCAGTAGCTTCAAACATTTCTGGTATATGAAAAACATGTTTTTCAATGGCAAAAATCAATGAATATTGTAAATGCACAAACAGTAATATCTCCACATTGCACGGTGCAATTCTGAAATTTTTAGCTTTTTCCTACTAATCCTAGCATGATAAAGAAGATTCAAAGAGAGTGAGATGCCAGCTCCTTTCATTCAGTCAGTAGCTTCAAACATTTCTGGTATATGAAAAACATGTTTTTCAATGGCAAAAATCAATGAATATTGTAAATGCACAAACAGTAATATCTCCACATTGCAAGGTGCAATTCTGAAATTTTTTGCTTTTTCCTGCTAATCCTAGCATGATAAAGAAGATTCAAAGAGAGTGAGATGCCAGCTCCTTTCATTCAGTCAGTAGCTTCAAACATTTCTGGTATATGAAAAACATGTTTTTCAATGGCAAAAATCAATGAATATTGTAAATGCACAAACAGTAATATCTCCACATTGCACGGTGCAATTCTGAAATTTTTAGCTTTTTCCTGTTAATCCTAGCATGATAAAGAAGATTCAAAGAGAGTGAGATGCCAGCTCCTTTCATTCAGTCAGTAGCTTCAAACATTTCTGGTATATGAAAAACATGTTTTTCAATGGCAAAAATCAATGAATATTGTAAATGCACAAACAGTAATATCTCCGCATTGCAAGGTGCAATTCTGAAATTTTTTGCTTTTTCCTGCTAATCCTAGCATGATAAAGAAGATTCAAAGAGAGTGAGATGCCAGCTCCTTTCATTCAGTCAGTAGCTTCAAACATTTCTGGTATATGAAAAACATGTTTTTCAATGGCAAAAATCAATGAATATTGTAAAAGCACAAACAGTAATATCTCCACATTGCACGGTGCAATTCTGAAATTTTTAGCTTTTTCCTGTTAATCCTAGCATGATAAAGAAGATTCAAAGAGAGTGAGATGCCAGCTCCTTTCATTCAGTCAGTAGCTTCAAACATTTCTGGTATATGAAAAACGTTTTTCAATGGCAAAAATCAATGAATATTGTAAATGCACAAACAGTAATATCTCCACATTTCAAGGTGCAATTCTGAAATTTTTTGCTTTTTCCTGTTAATCCTAGCATGATAAAGAAGATTCAAAGAGAGTGAGATGCCAGCTCCTTTCATTCAGTCAGTAGCTTCAAACATTTCTGGTATATGAAAAACATGTTTTTCAATGGCAAAAATCAATGAATATTGTAAATGCACAAACAGTAATATCTCCACATTGCAAGGTGCAATTCTGAAATTTTTAGCTTTTTCCTGTTAATCCTAGCATGATAAAGAAGATTCAAAGAGAGTGAGATGCCAGCTCCTTTCATTCAGTCAGTAGCTTCAAACATTTCTGGTATATGAAAAACATGTTTTTCAATGGCAAAAATCAATGAATATTGTAAATGCACAAACAGTAATATCTCCACATTGCACGGTGCAATTCTGAAATTTTTAGCTTTTTCCTACTAATCCTAGCATGATAAAGAAGATTCAAAGAGAGTGAGATGCCAGCTCCTTTCATTCAGTCAGTAGCTTCAAACATTTCTGGTATATGAAAAACATGTTTTTCAATGGCAAAAATCAATGAATATTGTAAATGCACAAACAGTAATATCTCCACATTGCAAGGTGCAATTCTGAAATTTTTTGCTTTTTCCTGTTAATCCTAGCATGATAAAGAAGATTCAAAGAGAGTGAGATGCCAGCTCCTTTCATTCAGTCAGTAGCTTCAAACATTTCTGGTATATGAAAAACATGTTTTTCAATGGCAAAAATCAATGAATATTGTAAATGCACAAACAGTAATATCTCCACATTGCACGGTGCAATTCTGAAATTTTTAGCTTTTTCCTGTTAATCCTAGCATGATAAAGAAGATTCAAAGAGAGTGAGATGCCAGCTCCTTTCATTCAGTCAGTAGCTTCAAACATTTCTGGTATATGAAAAACATGTTTTTCAATGGCAAAAATCAATGAATATTGTAAATGCACAAACAGTAATATCTCCACATTGCAAGGTGCAATTCTGAAATTTTTAGCTTTTTCCTGTTAATCCTAGCATGATAAAGAAGATTCAAAGAGAGTGAGATGCCAGCTCCTTTCATTCAGTCAGTAGCTTCAAACATTTCTGGTATATGAAAAACATGTTTTTCAATGGCAAAAATCAATGAATATTGTAAATGCACAAACAGTAATATCTCCACATTGCACGGTGCAATTCTGAAATTTTTAGCTTTTTCCTACTAATCCTAGCATGATAAAGAAGATTCAAAGAGAGTGAGATGCCAGCTCCTTTCATTCAGTCAGTAGCTTCAAACATTTCTGGTATATGAAAAACATGTTTTTCAATGGCAAAAATCAATGAATATTGTAAATGCACAAACAGTAATATCTCCACATTGCAAGGTGCAATTCTGAAATTTTTTGCTTTTTCCTGCTAATCCTAGCATGATAAAGAAGATTCAAAGAGAGTGAGATGCCAGCTCCTTTCATTCAGTCAGTAGCTTCAAACATTTCTGGTATATGAAAAACATGTTTTTCAATGGCAAAAATCAATGAATATTGTAAATGCACAAACAGTAATATCTCCACATTGCACGGTGCAATTCTGAAATTTTTAGCTTTTTCCTGTTAATCCTAGCATGATAAAGAAGAATCAAAGAGAGTGAGATGCCAGCTCCTTTCATTCAGTCAGTAGCTTCAAACATTTCTGGTATATGAAAAACATGTTTTTCAATGGCAAAAATCAATGAATATTGTAAATGCACAAACAGTAATATCTCCACATTGCACGGTGCAATTCTGAAATTTTTAGCTTTTTCCTGTTAATCCTAGCATGATAAAGAAGATTCAAAGAGAGTGAGATGCCAGCTCCTTTCATTCAGTCAGTAGCTTCAAACATTTCTGGTATATGAAAAACATGTTTTTCAATGGCAAAAATCAATGAATATTGTAAATGCACAAACAGTAATATCTCCACATTGCAAGGTGCAATTCTGAAATTTTTTGCTTTTTCCTGTTATTCCTAGCATGATAAAGAAGATTCAAAGAGAGTGAGATGCCAGCTCCTTTCATTCAGTCAGTAGCTTCAAACATTTCTGGTATATGAAAAACGTTTTTCAATGGCAAAAATCAATGAATATTGTAAATGCACAAACAGTAATATCTCCACATTGCAAGGTGCAATTCTGAAATTTTTTGCTTTTTCCTGTTAATCCTAGCATGATAAAGAAGATTCAAAGAGAGTGAGATGCCAGCTCCTTTCATTCAGTCAGTAGCTTCAAACATTTCTGGTATATGAAAAACATGTTTTTCAATGGCAAAAATCAATGAATATTGTAAATGCACAAACAGTAATATCTCCACATTGCACGGTGCAATTCTGAAATTTTTAGCTTTTTCCTGTTAATCCTAGCATGATAAAGAAGATTCAAAGAGAGTGAGATGCCAGCTCCTTTCATTCAGTCAGTAGCTTCAAACATTTCTGGTATATGAAAAACATGTTTTTCAATGGCAAAAATCAATGAATATTGTAAATGCACAAACAGTAATATCTCCACATTGCAAGGTGCAATTCTGAAATTTTTAGCTTTTTCCTGTTAATCCTAGCATGATAAAGAAGATTCAAAGAGAGTGAGATGCCAGCTCCTTTCATTCAATCAGTAGCTTCAAACATTTCTGGTATATGAAAAACATGTTTTTCAATGGCAAAAATCAATGAATATTGTAAATGCACAAACAGTAATATCTCCGCATTGCAAGGTGCAATTCTGAAATTTTTTGCTTTTTCCTGCTAATCCTAGCATGATAAAGAAGATTCAAAGAGAGTGAGATGCCAGCTCCTTTCATTCAGTCAGTAGCTTCAAACATTTCTGGTATATGAAAAACATGTTTTTCAATGGCAAAAATCAATGAATATTGTAAATGCACAAACAGTAATATCTCCACATTGCACGGTGCAGTTCTGAAATTTTTAGCTTTTTCCTACTAATCCTAGCATGATAAAGAAGATTCAAAGAGAGTGAGATGCCAGCTCCTTTCATTCAGTCAGTAGCTTCAAACATTTCTGGTATATGAAAAACATGTTTTTCAATGGCAAAAATCAATGAATATTGTAAATGCACAAACAGTAATATCTCCACATTGCAAGGTGCAATTCTGAAATTTTTTGCTTTTTCCTGCTAATCCTAGCATGATAAAGAAGATTCAAAGAGAGTGAGATGCCAGCTCCTTTCATTCAGTCAGTAGCTTCAAACATTTCTGGTATATGAAAAACATGTTTTTCAATGGCAAAAATCAATGAATATTGTAAATGCACAAACAGTAATATCTCCACATTGCACGGTGCAATTCTGAAATTTTTAGCTTTTTCCTGTTAATCCTAGCATGATAAAGAAGATTCAAAGAGAGTGAGATGCCAGCTCCTTTCATTCAGTCAGTAGCTTCAAACATTTCTGGTATATGAAAAACATGTTTTTCAATGGCAAAAATCAATGAATATTGTAAATGCACAAACAGTAATATCTCCACATTGCACGGTGCAATTCTGAAATTTTTAGCTTTTTCCTGTTAATCCTAGCATGATAAAGAAGATTCAAAGAGAGTGAGATGCCAGCTCCTTTCATTCAGTCAGTAGCTTCAAACATTTCTGGTATATGAAAAACATGTTTTTCAATGGCAAAAATCAATGAATATTGTAAATGCACAAACAGTAATATCTCCACATTGCAAGGTGCAATTCTGAAATTTTTTGCTTTTTCCTGTTATTCCTAGCATGATAAAGAAGATTCAAAGAGAGTGAGATGCCAGCTCCTTTCATTCAGTCAGTAGCTTCAAACATTTCTGGTATATGAAAAACATGTTTTTCAATGGCAAAAATCAATGAATATTGTAAATGCACAAACAGTAATATCTCCACATTGCAAGGTGCAATTCTGAAATTTTTTGCTTTTTCCTGCTAATCCTAGCATGATAAAGAAGATTCAAAGAGAGTGAGATGCCAGCTCCTTTCATTCAGTCAGTAGCTTCAAACATTTCTGGTATATGAAAAACGTTTTTCAATGGCAAAAATCAATGAATATTGATGCCAGCTCCTTTCATTCAGTCAGTAGCTTCAATCATTTCTGGATGTTTTTCAATGGCAAAAATCAATGAATATTGTAAATGCACAAACAGTAATTTCTCCGCATTGCAAGGTGCAATTCTGAAATTTTTTGCTTTTTCCTGCTCCTCTTAGCATGATAAAGAAGATTCAAAGAGAGTGAGATGCCAGCTCCTTTCCTTCAGTCAGTAGCTTCAATCATTTCTGGTATATGAATAACATGATGTTTTTCAATGGCAACAATCAATGAATTTTGTAAATGCACAAACAGTAATTTCTCCGCATTGCAAGGCGCAATTCTGAAATTTTTTGCTTTTTCCTGCTCCTCTTAGCATGATAAAGAAGATTCAAAGAGAGTGAGATGCCAGCTCCTTTCATTCAGTCAGTAGCTTCAATCATTTCTGGACATTTTTCAATGGCAAAAATCAATGAATATTGTAAATGCACAAACAGTAATTTCTCCGCATTGCAAGGTGCAATTCTGAAATTTTTTGCTTTTTCCTGCTCCTCTTAGCATGATAAAGAAGATTCAAAGAGAGTGAGATGCCAGCTCCTTTCATTCAGTCAGTAGCTTCAATCATTTCTGGACGTTTTTCAATGGCAAAAATCAATGAATATTGTAAATGCACAAACAGTAATTTCTCCGCATTGCAAGGTGCAATTCTGAAATTTTTTGCTTTTTCCTGCTCCTCTTAGCATGATAAAGAAGATTCAAAGAGAGTGATATTCCAGCTCCTTTCATTCAGTCAGTACCTTCAATCATTTCTGGACGTTTTTCAATGGCAAAAATCAATGAATATTGTAAATGCACAAACAGTAATTTCTCCGCATTGCAAGGTGCAATTCTGAAATTTTTTGCTTTTTCCTGCTCCTCTTAGCATGATAAAGAATATTCAAAGAGAGTGAGATGCCAGCTCCTTTCATTCAGTCAGTAGCTTCAATCATTTCTGGACGTTTTTCAATGGCAAAAATCAATGAATATTGTAAATGCACAAACTGTAATTTCTCCGCATTGCAAGGTGCAATTCTGAAATTTTTTGCTTTTTCCTGCTCCTCTTAGCATGATAAAGAAGATTCAAAGAGAGTGAGATGCCAGCTCCTTTCATTCAGTCAGTAGCTTCAATCATTTCTGGATGTTTTTCAATGGCAAAAATCAATGAATATTGTAAATGCACAAACAGTAATTTCTCCGCATTGCAAGGTGCAATTCTGAAATTTTTTGCTTTTTCCTGCTCCTCTTAGCATGATAAAGAAGATTCAAAGAGAGTGAGATGCCAGCTCCTTTCCTTCAGTCAGTAGCTTCAATCATTTCTGGTATATGAATAACATGATTTTTTTCAATGGCAAAAATCAATGAATTTTGTAAATGCACAAACAGTAATTTCTCCGCATTGCAAGGCGCAATTCTGAAATTTTTTGCTTTTTCCTGCTCCTCTTAGCATGATAAAGAAGATTCAAAGAGAGTGAGATGCCAGCTCCTTTCATTCAGTCAGTAGCTTCAATCATTTCTGGACATTTTTCAATGGCAAAAATCAATGAATATTGTAAATGCACAAACAGTAATTTCTCCGCATTGCAAGGTGCAATTCTGAAATTTTTTGCTTTTTCCTGCTCCTCTTAGCATGATAAAGAAGATTCAAAGAGAGTGAGATGCCAGCTCCTTTCATTCAGTCAGTAGCTTCAATCATTTCTGGACGTTTTTCAATGGCAAAAATCAATGAATATTGTAAATGCACAAACAGTAATTTCTCCGCATTGCAAGGTGCAATTCTGAAATTTTTTGCTTTTTCCTGCTCCTCTTAGCATGATAAAGAAGATTCAAAGAGAGTGATATTCCAGCTCCTTTCATTCAGTCAGTACCTTCAATCATTTCTGGACGTTTTTCAATGGCAAAAATCAATGAATATTGTAAATGCACAAACAGTAATTTCTCCGCATTGCAAGGTGCAATTCTGAAATTTTTTGCTTTTTCCTGCTCCTCTTAGCATGATAAAGAATATTCAAAGAGAGTGAGATGCCAGCTCCTTTCATTCAGTCAGTAGCTTCAATCATTTCTGGACGTTTTTCTATGGCAAAAATCAATGAATATTGTAAATGCACAAACTGTAATTTCTCCGCATTGCAAGGTGCAATTCTGAAATTTTTTGCTTTTTCCTGCTCCTCTTAGCATGATAAAGAAGATTCAAAGAGAGTGAGATGCCAGCTCCTTTCATTCAGTCAGTAGCTTCAATCATTTCTGGTATATGAATAACATGATGTTTTTCAATAGCAAAAATCAATGAATATTGTAAATGCACAAACAGTAATTTCTCCGCATTGCAAGGTGCAATTCTGAAATTTTTTGCTTTTTCCTGCTCCTCTTAGCATGATAAAGAAGATTCAAAGAGAGTGAGATGCCAGCTCCTTTCATTCAGTCAGTAGCTTCAATCATTTCTGGACGTTTTTCAATGGCAAAAATCAATGAATATTGTAAATGCACAAACAGTAATTTCTCCGCATTGCAAGGTGCAATTCTGAAATTTTTTGCTTTTTCCTGCTCCTCTTAGCATGATAAACAAGATTCAAAGAGAGTGAGATACCAGCTCCTTTCATTCAGTCAGTAGCTTCAATCATTTCTGGACGTTTTTCAATGGCAAAAATCATTGAATATTGTAAATGCACAAACAGTAATTTCTCCGCATTGCAAGGTGCAATTCTGAAATTTTTTACTTTTTCCTGCTCCTCTTAGCATGATAAAGAAGATTCAAAGAGAGTGAGATGCCAGCTCCTTTCATTCAGTCAGTAGCTTCAATCATTTCTGGTATATGAATAACATGATGTTTTTCAATCGCAAAAATCAATGAATATTGTAAATGCACAAACAGTAATTTCTCCGCATTGCAAGGTGCAATTCTGAAATTTTTTGCTTTTTCCTGCTCCTCTTAGCATGATAAAGAAGATTCAAAGAGAGTGAGATGCCAGCTCCTTTCATTCAGTCAGTAGCTTCAATCATTTCTGGACGTTTTTCAATGGCAAAAATCAATGAATATTGTAAATGCACAAACAGTAATTTCTCCGCATTGCAAGGTGCAATTCTGAAATTTTTTGCTTTTTCCTGCTCCTCTTAGCATGATAAAGAAGATTCAAAGAGAGTGAGATGCCAGCTCCTTTCCTTCAGTCAGTAGCTTCAATCATTTCTGGTATATGAATAACATGATGTTTTTCAATGGCAAAAATCAATGAATTTTGTAAATGCACAAACAGTAATTTCTCCGCATTGCAAGGCGCAATTCTGAAATTTTTTGCTTTTTCCTGCTCCTCTTAGCATGATAAAGAAGATTCAAAGAGAGTGAGATGCCAGCTCCTTTCATTCAGTCAGTAGCTTCAATCATTTCTGGACATTTTTCAATGGCAAAAATCAATGAATATTGTAAATGCACAAACAGTAATTTCTCCGCATTGCAAGGTGCAATTCTGAAATTTTTTGCTTTTTCCTGCTCCTCTTAGCATGATAAAGAAGATTCAAAGAGAGTGAGATGCCAGCTCCTTTCATTCAGTCAGTAGCTTCAATCATTTCTGGATGTTTTTCAATGGCAAAAATCAATGAATATTGTAAATGCACAAACAGTAATTTCTCCGCATTGCAAGGTGCAATTCTGAAATTTTTTGCTTTTTCCTGCTCCTCTTAGCATGATAAAGAAGATTCAAAGAGAGTGAGATGCCAGCTCCTTTCCTTCAGTCAGTAGCTTCAATCATTTCTGGTATATGAATAACATGATTTTTTTCAATGGCAAAAATCAATGAATTTTGTAAATGCACAAACAGTAATTTCTCCGCATTGCAAGGCGCAATTCTGAAATTTTTTGCTTTTTCCTGCTCCTCTTAGCATGATAAAGAAGATTCAAAGAGAGTGAGATGCCAGCTCCTTTCATTCAGTCAGTAGCTTCAATCATTTCTGGACATTTTTCAATGGCAAAAATCAATGAATATTGTAAATGCACAAACAGTAATTTCTCCGCATTGCAAGGTGCAATTCTGAAATTTTTTGCTTTTTCCTGCTCCTCTTAGCATGATAAAGAAGATTCAAAGAGAGTGAGATGCCAGCTCCTTTCATTCAGTCAGTAGCTTCAATCATTTCTGGACGTTTTTCAATGGCAAAAATCAATGAATATTGTAAATGCACAAACAGTAATTTCTCCGCATTGCAAGGTGCAATTCTGAAATTTTTTGCTTTTTCCTGCTCCTCTTAGCATGATAAAGAAGATTCAAAGAGAGTGATATTCCAGCTCCTTTCATTCAGTCAGTACCTTCAATCATTTCTGGACGTTTTTCAATGGCAAAAATCAATGAATATTGTAAATGCACAAACAGTAATTTCTCCGCATTGCAAGGTGCAATTCTGAAATTTTTTGCTTTTTCCTGCTCCTCTTAGCATGATAAAGAATATTCAAAGAGAGTGAGATGCCAGCTCCTTTCATTCAGTCAGTAGCTTCAATCATTTCTGGACGTTTTTCTATGGCAAAAATCAATGAATATTGTAAATGCACAAACTGTAATTTCTCCGCATTGCAAGGTGCAATTCTGAAATTTTTTGCTTTTTCCTGCTCCTCTTAGCATGATAAAGAAGATTCAAAGAGAGTGAGATGCCAGCTCCTTTCATTCAGTCAGTAGCTTCAATCATTTCTGGTATATGAATAACATGATGTTTTTCAATAGCAAAAATCAATGAATATTGTAAATGCACAAACAGTAATTTCTCCGCATTGCAAGGTGCAATTCTGAAATTTTTTGCTTTTTCCTGCTCCTCTTAGCATGATAAAGAAGATTCAAAGAGAGTGAGATGCCAGCTCCTTTCATTCAGTCAGTAGCTTCAATCATTTCTGGACGTTTTTCAATGGCAAAAATCAATGAATATTGTAAATGCACAAACAGTAATTTCTCCGCATTGCAAGGTGCAATTCTGAAATTTTTTGCTTTTTCCTGCTCCTCTTAGCATGATAAACAAGATTCAAAGAGAGTGAGATACCAGCTCCTTTCATTCAGTCAGTAGCTTCAATCATTTCTGGACGTTTTTCAATGGCAAAAATCATTGAATATTGTAAATGCACAAACAGTAATTTCTCCGCATTGCAAGGTGCAATTCTGAAATTTTTTACTTTTTCCTGCTCCTCTTAGCATGATAAAGAAGATTCAAAGAGAGTGAGATGCCAGCTCCTTTCATTCAGTCAGTAGCTTCAATCATTTCTGGTATATGAATAACATGATGTTTTTCAATCGCAAAAATCAATGAATATTGTAAATGCACAAACAGTAATTTCTCCGCATTGCAAGGTGCAATTCTGAAATTTTTTGCTTTTTCCTGCTCCTCTTAGCATGATAAAGAAGATTCAAAGAGAGTGAGATGCCAGCTCCTTTCATTCAGTCAGTAGCTTCAATCATTTCTGGACGTTTTTCAATGGCAAAAATCAATGAATATTGTAAATGCACAAACAGTAATTTCTCCGCATTGCAAGGTGCAATTCTGAAATTTTTTGCTTTTTCCTGCTCCTCTTAGCATGATAAAGAAGATTCAAAGAGAGTGAGATGCCAGCTCCTTTCCTTCAGTCAGTAGCTTCAATCATTTCTGGTATATGAATAACATGATGTTTTTCAATGGCAAAAATCAATGAATTTTGTAAATGCACAAACAGTAATTTCTCCGCATTGCAAGGCGCAATTCTGAAATTTTTTGCTTTTTCCTGCTCCTCTTAGCATGATAAAGAAGATTCAAAGAGAGTGAGATGCCAGCTCCTTTCATTCAGTCAGTAGCTTCAATCATTTCTGGACATTTTTCAATGGCAAAAATCAATGAATATTGTAAATGCACAAACAGTAATTTCTCCGCATTGCAAGGTGCAATTCTGAAATTTTTTGCTTTTTCCTGCTCCTCTTAGCATGATAAAGAAGATTCAAAGAGAGTGAGATGCCAGCTCCTTTCATTCAGTCAGTAGCTTCTATCATTTCTGGACGTTTTTCAATGGCAAAAATCAATGAATATTGTAAATGCACAAACAGTAATTTCTCCGCATTGCAAGGTGCAATTCTGAAATTTTTTGCTTTTTCCTGCTCCTCTTAGCATGATAAAGAAGATTCAAAGAGAGTGAGGTGCCAGCTCCTTTCATTCAGTCAGGAGCTTCAAACATTTCTGGTATATGAATAACATGTTTTTCAATGGCAAAAATCAATGAATATTGTAAATGCACAAACAGTAATTTCTCCGCATTGCAAGGTGCAATTCTGAAATTTTTTGCTTTTTCCTGCTCCTCTTAGCATGATAAAGAAGATTCAAAGAGAGTGAGATGCCAGCTCCTTTCATTCAGTCTGTAGCTTCAATCATTTCTGGACGTTTTTCAATGGCAAAAATCAATGAATATTGTAAATGCACAAACTGTAATTTCTCCGCATTGCAAGGTGCAATTCTGAAATTTTTTGCATTTTCCTGCTCCTCTTAGCATGATAAAGAAGATTCAAAGAGAGTGAGATGCCAGCTCCTTTCATTCAGTCAGTAGCTTCAATCATTTCTGGACGTTTTTCAATGGCAAAAATCAACGAATATTGTAAATGCACAAACAGTAATTTCTCCGCATTGCAAGGTGCAATTCTGAAATTTTTTGCTTTTTCCTGCTCCTCTTAGCATGATAAAGAAGATTCAAAGAGAGTGAGATGCCAGCTCCTTTCATTCAGTCAGTAGCTTCAATCATTTCTGGACGTTTTTCAATGGCAAAAATCAATGAATATTGTAAATGCACAAACAGTAATTTCTCCGCATTGCAAGGTGCAATTCTGAAATTTTTTGCTTTTTCCTGCTCCTCTTAGCATGATAAAGAAGATTCAAAGAGAGTGAGATGCCAGCTCCTTTCATTCAGTCAGTAGCTTCAATCATTTCTGGACGTTTTTCAATGGCAAAAATCAATGAATATTGTAAATGCACAAACAGTAATTTCTCCGCATTGCAAGGTGCAATTCTGAAATTTTTTGCTTTTTCCTGCTCCTCTTAGCATGATAAAGAAGATTCAAAGAGAGTGAGATGCCAGCTCCTTTCATTCAGTCAGTAGCTTCAAACATTTCTGGTATATGAATAACATGATGTTTTTCAATGGCAAAAATCAATGAATATTGTAAATGCACAAACAGTAATTTCTCCGCATTGCAAGGTGCAAGTCTGAAATTTTTTGCTTTTTCCTGCTCCTCAGCATGATAAAGAAGATTCAAAGAGAGTGAGATGCCAGCTCCTTTCATTCAGTCAGTAGCTTCAAACATTTCTGGTATATGAATAACATGATGTTTTTCAATGGCAAAAATCAATGAATATTGTAAATGCACAAACAGTAATTTCTCCGCATTGCAAGGTGCAAGTCTGAAATTTTTTGCTTTTTCCTGCTCCTCTTAGCATGATAAAGAAGATTCAAAGAGAGTGAGATGCCAGCTCCTTTCATTCAGTCAGTAGCTTCAATCATTTCTGGACGTTTTTCAATGGTAAAAATCAATGAATATTGTAAATGCACAAACAGTAATTTCTCCACATTGCAAGGTGCAATTCTGAAATTTTTTGCTTTTTCCTGCTCCTCTTAGCATGATAAAGAAGATTCAAAGAGAGTGAGATGCCAGCTCCTTTCATTCAGTCAGTAGCTTCAAACATTTCTGGTATATGAATAACATGATGTTTTTCAATGGCAAAAATCAATGAATATTGTAAATGCACAAACAGTAATTTCTCCGCATTGCAAGGTGCAATTCTGAAATTTTTTGCTTTTTCCTGCTCCTCTTAGCATGATAAAGAAGATTCAAAGAGAGTGAGATGCCAGCTTCTTTCATTCAGTCAGTAGCTTCAATCATTTCTGGATGTTTTTCAATGGCAAAAATCAATGAATATTGTAAATGCACAAACTGTAATTTCTCCGCATTGCAAGGTGCAATTCTGAAATTTTTTGCTTTTTCCTGCTCCTCTTAGCGTGATAAAGAAGATTCAAAGAGAGTGAGATGCCAGCTCCTTTCATTCAGTCAGTAGCTTCAATCATTTCTGGACATTTTTCAATGGCAAAAATCAATGAATATTGTAAATGCACAAACAGTAATTTCTCCGCATTGCAAGGTGCAATTCTGAAATTTTTTGCTTTTTCCTGCTCCTCTTAGCATGATAAAGAAGATTCAAAGAGAGTGAGATGCCAGCTCCTTTCATTCAGTCAGTAGCTTCAATCATTTCTGGACGTTTTTCAATGGCAAAAATCAATGAATATTGTAAATGCACAAACAGTAATTTCTCCGCATTGCAAGGTGCAATTCTGAAATTTTTTGCTTTTTCCTGCTCCTCTTAGCATGATAAAGAAGATTCAAAGAGAGTGATATTCCAGCTCCTTTCATTCAGTCAGTACCTTCAATCATTTCTGGACGTTTTTCAATGGCAAAAATCAATGAATATTGTAAATGCACAAACAGTAATTTCTCCGCATTGCAAGGTGCAATTCTGAAATTTTTTGCTTTTTCCTGCTCCTCTTAGCATGATAAAGAATATTCAAAGAGAGTGAGATGCCAGCTCCTTTCATTCAGTCAGTAGCTTCAATCATTTCTGGACGTTTTTCTATGGCAAAAATCAATGAATATTGTAAATGCACAAACTGTAATTTCTCCGCATTGCAAGGTGCAATTCTGAAATTTTTTGCTTTTTCCTGCTCCTCTTAGCATGATAAAGAAGATTCAAAGAGAGTGAGATGCCAGCTCCTTTCATTCAGTCAGTAGCTTCAATCATTTCTGGTATATGAATAACATGATGTTTTTCAATAGCAAAAATCAATGAATATTGTAAATGCACAAACAGTAATTTCTCCGCATTGCAAGGTGCAATTCTGAAATTTTTTGCTTTTTCCTGCTCCTCTTAGCATGATAAAGAAGATTCAAAGAGAGTGAGATGCCAGCTCCTTTCATTCAGTCAGTAGCTTCAATCATTTCTGGACGTTTTTCAATGGCAAAAATCAATGAATATTGTAAATGCACAAACAGTAATTTCTCCGCATTGCAAGGTGCAATTCTGAAATTTTTTGCTTTTTCCTGCTCCTCTTAGCATGATAAACAAGATTCAAAGAGAGTGAGATACCAGCTCCTTTCATTCAGTCAGTAGCTTCAATCATTTCTGGACGTTTTTCAATGGCAAAAATCATTGAATATTGTAAATGCACAAACAGTAATTTCTCCGCATTGCAAGGTGCAATTCTGAAATTTTTTACTTTTTCCTGCTCCTCTTAGCATGATAAAGAAGATTCAAAGAGAGTGAGATGCCAGCTCCTTTCATTCAGTCAGTAGCTTCAATCATTTCTGGTATATGAATAACATGATGTTTTTCAATCGCAAAAATCAATGAATATTGTAAATGCACAAACAGTAATTTCTCCGCATTGCAAGGTGCAATTCTGAAATTTTTTGCTTTTTCCTGCTCCTCTTAGCATGATAAAGAAGATTCAAAGAGAGTGAGATGCCAGCTCCTTTCATTCAGTCAGTAGCTTCAATCATTTCTGGACGTTTTTCAATGGCAAAAATCAATGAATATTGTAAATGCACAAACAGTAATTTCTCCGCATTGCAAGGTGCAATTCTGAAATTTTTTGCTTTTTCCTGCTCCTCTTAGCATGATAAAGAAGATTCAAAGAGAGTGAGATGCCAGCTCCTTTCCTTCAGTCAGTAGCTTCAATCATTTCTGGTATATGAATAACATGATGTTTTTCAATGGCAAAAATCAATGAATTTTGTAAATGCACAAACAGTAATTTCTCCGCATTGCAAGGCGCAATTCTGAAATTTTTTGCTTTTTCCTGCTCCTCTTAGCATGATAAAGAAGATTCAAAGAGAGTGAGATGCCAGCTCCTTTCATTCAGTCAGTAGCTTCAATCATTTCTGGACATTTTTCAATGGCAAAAATCAATGAATATTGTAAATGCACAAACAGTAATTTCTCCGCATTGCAAGGTGCAATTCTGAAATTTTTTGCTTTTTCCTGCTCCTCTTAGCATGATAAAGAAGATTCAAAGAGAGTGAGATGCCAGCTCCTTTCATTCAGTCAGTAGCTTCTATCATTTCTGGACGTTTTTCAATGGCAAAAATCAATGAATATTGTAAATGCACAAACAGTAATTTCTCCGCATTGCAAGGTGCAATTCTGAAATTTTTTGCTTTTTCCTGCTCCTCTTAGCATGATAAAGAAGATTCAAAGAGAGTGAGGTGCCAGCTCCTTTCATTCAGTCAGGAGCTTCAAACATTTCTGGTATATGAATAACATGTTTTTCAATGGCAAAAATCAATGAATATTGTAAATGCACAAACAGTAATTTCTCCGCATTGCAAGGTGCAATTCTGAAATTTTTTGCTTTTTCCTGCTCCTCTTAGCATGATAAAGAAGATTCAAAGAGAGTGAGATGCCAGCTCCTTTCATTCAGTCTGTAGCTTCAATCATTTCTGGACGTTTTTCAATGGCAAAAATCAATGAATATTGTAAATGCACAAACTGTAATTTCTCCGCATTGCAAGGTGCAATTCTGAAATTTTTTGCATTTTCCTGCTCCTCTTAGCATGATAAAGAAGATTCAAAGAGAGTGAGATGCCAGCTCCTTTCATTCAGTCAGTAGCTTCAATCATTTCTGGACGTTTTTCAATGGCAAAAATCAACGAATATTGTAAATGCACAAACAGTAATTTCTCCGCATTGCAAGGTGCAATTCTGAAATTTTTTGCTTTTTCCTGCTCCTCTTAGCATGATAAAGAAGATTCAAAGAGAGTGAGATGCCAGCTCCTTTCATTCAGTCAGTAGCTTCAATCATTTCTGGACGTTTTTCAATGGCAAAAATCAATGAATATTGTAAATGCACAAACAGTAATTTCTCCGCATTGCAAGGTGCAATTCTGAAATTTTTTGCTTTTTCCTGCTCCTCTTAGCATGATAAAGAAGATTCAAAGAGAGTGAGATGCCAGCTCCTTTCATTCAGTCAGTAGCTTCAATCATTTCTGGACGTTTTTCAATGGCAAAAATCAATGAATATTGTAAATGCACAAACAGTAATTTCTCCGCATTGCAAGGTGCAATTCTGAAATTTTTTGCTTTTTCCTGCTCCTCTTAGCATGATAAAGAAGATTCAAAGAGAGTGAGATGCCAGCTCCTTTCATTCAGTCAGTAGCTTCAAACATTTCTGGTATATGAATAACATGATGTTTTTCAATGGCAAAAATCAATGAATATTGTAAATGCACAAACAGTAATTTCTCCGCATTGCAAGGTGCAAGTCTGAAATTTTTTGCTTTTTCCTGCTCCTCAGCATGATAAAGAAGATTCAAAGAGAGTGAGATGCCAGCTCCTTTCATTCAGTCAGTAGCTTCAAACATTTCTGGTATATGAATAACATGATGTTTTTCAATGGCAAAAATCAATGAATATTGTAAATGCACAAACAGTAATTTCTCCGCATTGCAAGGTGCAAGTCTGAAATTTTTTGCTTTTTCCTGCTCCTCTTAGCATGATAAAGAAGATTCAAAGAGAGTGAGATGCCAGCTCCTTTCATTCAGTCAGTAGCTTCAATCATTTCTGGACGTTTTTCAATGGTAAAAATCAATGAATATTGTAAATGCACAAACAGTAATTTCTCCACATTGCAAGGTGCAATTCTGAAATTTTTTGCTTTTTCCTGCTCCTCTTAGCATGATAAAGAAGATTCAAAGAGAGTGAGATGCCAGCTCCTTTCATTCAGTCAGTAGCTTCAAACATTTCTGGTATATGAATAACATGATGTTTTTCAATGGCAAAAATCAATGAATATTGTAAATGCACAAACAGTAATTTCTCCGCATTGCAAGGTGCAATTCTGAAATTTTTTGCTTTTTCCTGCTCCTCTTAGCATGATAAAGAAGATTCAAAGAGAGTGAGATGCCAGCTTCTTTCATTCAGTCAGTAGCTTCAATCATTTCTGGATGTTTTTCAATGGCAAAAATCAATGAATATTGTAAATGCACAAACTGTAATTTCTCCGCATTGCAAGGTGCAATTCTGAAATTTTTTGCTTTTTCCTGCTCCTCTTAGCGTGATAAAGAAGATTCAAAGAGAGTGAGATGCCAGCTCCTTTCATTCAGTCAGTAGCTTCAATCATTTCTGGACGTTTTTCAATGGCAAAAATCAATGAATATTGTAAATGCACAAACAGTAATTTCTCCGCATTGCAAGGTGCAATTCTGAAATTTTTTGCTTTTTCCTGCTCCTCTTAGCATGATAAAGAAGATTCAAAGAGAGTGAGATGCCAGCTCCTTTCATTCAGTCAGTACCTTCAATCATTTCTGGACGTTTTTCAATGGCAAAAATCAATGAATATTGTAAATGCACAAACAGTAATTTCTCCGCATTGCAAGGTGCAATTCTGAAATTTTTTGCTTTTTCCCGCTCCTCTTAGCATGATAAAGAAGATTCAAAGAGAGTGAGGTGCCAGCTCCTTTCATTCAGTCAGTAGCTTCAAACATTTCTGGTATATGAATAACATGTTTTTCAATGGCAAAAATCAATGAATATTGTAAATGCACAAACAGTAATTTCTCCGCATTGCAACGTGCAATTCTGAAATTTTTTGCTTTTTCCTGCTCCTCTTAGCATGATAAAAAAGATTCAAAGAGAGTGAGATGCCAGCTCCTTTCATTCAGTCAGTAGCTTCAATCATTTCTGGACGTTTTTCAATGGCAAAAATCAATGAATATTGTAAATGCACAAACAGTAATTTCTCCGCATTGCAAGGTGCAATTCTGAAATTTTTTGCTTTTTCCTGCTCCTCTTAGCATGATAAAGAAGATACAAAGAGAGTGAGATGCCAGCTCCTTTCATTCAGTCAGTAGCTTCAATCATTTCTGGACGTTTTTCAATGGCAAAAATCAATGAATATTGTAAATGCACAAACAGTAATTTCTCCGCATTGCAAGGTGCAATTCTGAAATTTTTTGCTTTTTCCTGCTCCTCTTAGCAGGATAAAGAAGATTCAAAGAGAGTGAGATGCCAGCTCCTTTCATTCAGTCAGTGGCTTCAAACATTTCTGGTATATGAATAACATGATGTTTTTCAATGGCAAAAATCAATGAATATTGTAAATGCACAAACAGTAATTTCTCCGCATTGCAAGGTGCAAGTCTGAAATTTTTTGCTTTTTCCTGCTCCTCTTAGCATGATAAAGAAGATTCAAAGAGAGTGAGATGCCAGCTACTTTCATTCAGTCAGTAGCTTCAATCATTTCTGGACGTTTTTCAATGGTAAAAATCAATGAATATTGTAAATGCACAAACAGTAATTTCTCCACATTGCAATGTGCAATTCTAAAATTTTTTGCTTTTTCCTGCTCCTCTTAGCATGATAAAGAAGATTCAAAGAGAGTGAGATGCCAGCTCCTTTCATTCAGTCAGTACCTTCAATCATTTCTGGACGTTTTTCAATGGCAAAAATCAATGAATATTGTAAATGCACAAACAGTAATTTCTCCGCATTGCAAGGTGCAAGTCTGAAAATTTTTGCTTTTTCCTGCTCCTCTTAGCATGATAAAGAAGATTCAAAGAGAGTGAGATGCCAGCTACTTTCATTCAGTCAGTAGCTTCAATCATTTCTGGACGTTTTTCAATGGTAAAAATCAATGAATATTGTAAATGCACAAACAGTAATTTCTCCACATTGCAAGGTGCAATTCTGAAATTTTTTGCTTTTTCCTGCTCCTCTTAGCATGATAAAGAACATTCAAAGAGAGTGAGATGCCAGCTCCTTTCATTCAGTCAGTAGCTTCAATCATTTCTGGACGTTTTTCAATGGCAAAAATCAATGAATATTGTAAATGCACAAACAGTAATTTCTCCGCATTGCAAGGTGCAATTCTGAAATTTTTTGCTTTTTCCTGCTCCTCTTAGCATGATAAAGAAGATTCAAAGAGAGTGAGATGCCAGCTCCTTTCATTCAGTCAGTACCTTCAATCATTTCTGGACGTTTTTCAATGGCAAAAATCAATGAATATTGTAAATGCACAAACAGTAATTTCTCCGCATTGCAAGGTGCAATTCTGAAATTTTTTGCTTTTTCTCGCTCCTCTTAGCATGATAAAGAAGATTCAAAGAGAGTGAGGTGCCAGCTCCTTTCATTCAGTCAGTAGCTTCAAACATTTCTGGTATATGAATAACATGTTTTTCAATGGCAAAAATCAATGAATATTGTAAATGCACAAACAGTAATTTCTCCGCATTGCAAGGTGCAATTCTGAAATTTTTTGCTTTTTCCTGCTCCTCTTAGCATGATAAAGAAGATTCAAAGAGAGTGAGATGCCAGCTCCTTTCATTCAGTCAGTAGCTTCAATCATTTCTGGACGTTTTTCAATGGCAAAAATCAATGAATATTGTAAATGCACAAACAGTAATTTCTCCGCATTGCAAGGTGCAATTCTGAAATTTTTTGCTTTTTCCTGCTCCTCTTAGCATGATAAAGAAGATTCAAAGAGAGTGAGATGCCAGCTCCTTTCATTCAGTCAGTAGCTTCAATCATTTCTGGACGTTTTTCAATGGCAAAAATCAATGAATATTGTAAATGCACAAACAGTAATTTCTCCGCATTGCAAGGTGCAATTCTGAAATTTTTTGCTTTTTCCTGCTCCTCTTAGCATGATAAAGAAGATTCAAAGAGAGTGAGATGCCAGCTCCTTTCATTCAGTCAGTAGCTTCAAACATTTCTGGTATATGAATAACATAATGTTTTTCAATGGCAAAAATCAATGAATATTGTAAATGCACAAACAGTAATTTCTCCGCATTGCAAGGTGCAAGTCTGAAATTTTTTGCTTTTTCCTGCTCCTCTTAGCATGATAAAGAAGATTCAAAGAGAGTGAGATGCCAGCTACTTTCATTCAGTCAGTAGCTTCAATCATTTCTGGATGTTTTTCAATGGTAAAAATCAATGAATATTGTAAATGCACAAACAGTAATTTCTCCACATTGCAATGTGCAATTCTAAAATTTTTTGCTTTTTCCTGCTCCTCTTAGCATGATAAAGAAGATTCAAAGAGAGTGAGATGCCAGCTCCTTTCATTCAGTCAGTAGCTTCAAACATTTCTGGTATATGAATAACATGATGTTTTTCAATGGCAAAAATCAATGAATATTGTAAATGCACAAACAGTAATTTCTCCGCATTGCAAGGTGCAATTCTGAAATTTTTTGCTTTTTCCTGCTCCTCTTAGCATGATAAAGAAGATTCAAAGAGAGTGAGATGCCAACTCCTTTCATTCAGTCAGTAGCTTCAAACATTTCTGGTATATGAATAACATGATGTTTTTCAATGGCAAAAATCAATGAATATTGTAAATGCACAAACAGTAATTTCTCCGCATTGCAAGGTGCAATTCTGAAATTTTTTGCTTTTTCCTGCTCCTCTTAGCATGATAAAGAAGATTCAAAGAGAGTGAGATGCCAGCTCCTTTCATTCAGTCAGTAGCTTCAATCATTTCTGGACGTTTTTCAATGGCAAAAATCAATGAATATTGTAAATGCACAAACAGTAATTTCTCCGCATTGC
This sequence comes from Phyllobates terribilis, assembly GCF_046119375.1. Lineage (NCBI taxonomy): Eukaryota > Metazoa > Chordata > Amphibia > Anura > Dendrobatidae > Phyllobates > Phyllobates terribilis. The sequence goes on from NW_027364815.1 coordinate 68,907, forward strand.
AAGGTGCAATTCTGAAATTTTTTGCTTTTTCCTGCTCCTCTTAGCATGATAAAGAAGATTCAAAGAGAGTGAGATGCCAGCTCCTTTGATTCAGTCAGTAGCTTCAAACATTTCTGGTATATGAATAACATGATGTTTTTCAATGGCAAAAATCAATGAATATTGTAAATGCACAAACAGTAATTTCTCCGCATTGCAAGGTGCAAGTCTGAAATTTTTTGCTTTTTCCTGCTCCTCTTAGCATGATAAAGAAGATTCAAAGAGAGTGAGATGCCAGCTACTTTCATTCAGTCAGTAGCTTCAATCATTTCTGGACGTTTTTCAATGGTAAAAATCAATGAATATTGTAAATGCACAATCAGTAATTTCTCCACATTGCAAGGTGCAATTCTGAAATTTTTTGCTTTTTCCTGCTCCTCTTAGCATGATAAAGAAGATTCAAAGAGAGTGAGATGCCAGCTCCTTTCATTCAGTCAGTAGCTTCAAACATTTCTGGTATATGAATAACATGATGTTTTTCAATGGCAAAAATCAATGAATATTGTAAATGCACAAACAGTAATTTCTCCGCATTGCAAGGTGCAAGTCTGAAATTTTTTGCTTTTTCCTGCTCCTCTTAGCATGATAAAGAAGATTCAAAGAGAGTGAGATGCCAGCTACTTTCATTCAGTCAGTAGCTTCAATCATTTCTGGACGTTTTTCAATGGTAAAAATCAATGAATATTGTAAATGCACAAACAGTAATTTCTCCACATTGCAAGGTGCAATTCTGAAATTTTTTGCTTTTTCCTGCTCCTCTTAGCATGATAAAGAAGATTCAAAGAGAGTGAGATGCCAGCTCCTTTCATTCAGTCAGTAGCTTCAAACATTTCTGGTATATGAATAACATGATGTTTTTCAATGGCAAAAATCAATGAATATTGTAAATGCACAAACAGTAATTTCTCCACATTGCAAGGTGCAATTCTGAAATTTTTTGCTTTTTCCTGCTCCTCTTAGCATGATAAAGAAGATTCAAAGAGAGTGAGATGCCAGCTCCTTTCATTCAGTCAGTAGCTTCAAACATTTCTGGTATATGAATAACATGATGTTTTTCAATGGCAAAAATCAATGAATATTGTAAATGCACAAACAGTAATTTCTCCGCATTGCAAGGTGCAATTCTGAAATTTTTTGCTTTTTCCTGCTCCTCTTAGCATGATAAAGAAGATTCAAAGAGAGTGAGATGCCAGCTCCTTTCATTCAGTCAGTAGCTTCAATCATTTCTGGACGTTTTTCAATGGCAAAAATCAATGAATATTGTAAATGCACAAACAGTAATTTCTCCGCATTGCAAGGTGCAATTCTGAAATTTTTTGCTTTTTCCTGCTCCTCTTAGCATGATAAAGAAGATTCAAAGAGAGTGAGATGTCAGCTCCTTTCATTCAGCCAGTAGCTTCAAACATTTCTGGTATATGAATAACATGATGTTTTTCAATGGCAAAAATCAATGAATATTGTAAATGCACAAACAGTAATTTCTCCGCATTGCAAGGTGCAATTCTGAAATTTTTTGCTTTTTCCTGCTCCTCTTAGCATGATAAAGAAGATTCAAAGAGAGTGAGATGCCAGCTCCTTTCATTCAGTCAGTAGCTTCAATCATTTCTGGACGTTTTTCAATGGCAAAAATCAATGAATATTGTAAATGCACAAACAGTAATTTCTCCGCATTGCAAGGTGCAATTCTGAAATTTTTTGCTTTTTCCTGCTCCTCTTAGCATGATAAAGAAGATTCAAAGAGAGTGAGATGCCAGCTCCTTTCGTTCAGTCAGTAGCTTCAATCATTTCTGGACATTTTTCAATGGCAAAAATCATTGAATATTATAAATGCACAAACAGTAATTTCTCCGCATTGCAAGGTGCAATTCTGAAATTTTTTGCTTTTTCTCGCTCCTCTTAGCATGATAAAGAAGATTCAAAGAGAGTGAGGTGCCAGCTCCTTTCATTCAGTCAGTAGCTTCAAACATTTCTGGTATATGAATAACATGTTTTTCAATGGCAAAAATCAATGAATATTGTAAATGCACAAACAGTAATTTCTCCGCATTGCAAGGTGCAATTCTGAAATTTTTTGCTTTTTCCTGCTCCTCTTAGCATGATAAAGAAGATTCAAAGAGAGTGAGATGCCAGCTCCTTTCATTCAGTCAGTAGCTTCAATCATTTCTGGACGTTTTTCAATGGCAAAAATCAATGAATATTGTAAATGCACAAACAGTAATTTCTCCGCATTGCAAGGTGCAATTCTGAAATTTTTTGCTTTTTCCTGCTCCTCTTAGCATGATAAAGAAGATTCAAAGAGAGTGAGATGCCAGCTCCTTTCATTCAGTCAGTAGCTTCAATCATTTCTGGACGTTTTTCAATGGCAATAATCAATGAATATTGTAAATGCACAAACAGTAATTTCTCCGCATTGCAAGGTGCAATTCTGAAATTTTTTGCTTTTTCCTGCTCCTCTTAGCATGATAAAGAAGATTCAAAGAGAGTGAGATGCCAGCTCCTTTCATTCAGTCAGTAGCTTCAAACATTTCTGGTATATGAATAACATGATGTTTTTCAATGGCAAAAATCAATGAATATTGTAAATGCACAAACAGTAATTTCTCCGCATTGCAAGGTGCAAGTCTGAAATTTTTTGCTTTTTCCTGCTCCTCTTAGCATGATAAAGAAGATTCAAAGAGAGTGAGATGCCAGCTACTTTCATTCAGTCAGTAGCTTCAATCATTTCTGGACGTTTTTCAATGGTAAAAATCAATGAATATTGTAAATGCACAAACAGTAATTTCTCCACATTGCAATGTGCAATTCTAAAATTTTTTGCTTTTTCCTGCTCCTCTTAGCATGATAAAGAAGATTCAAAGAGAGTGAGATGCCAGCTCCTTTCATTCAGTCAGTAGCTTCAAACATTTCTGGTATATGAATAACATGATGTTTTTCAATGGCAAAAATCAATGAATATTGTAAATGCACAAACAGTAATTTCTCCGCATTGCAAGGTGCAATTCTGAAATTTTTTGCTTTTTCCTGCTCCTCTTAGCATGATAAAGAAGATTCAAAGAGAGTGAGATGCCAACTCCTTTCATTCAGTCAGTAGCTTCAAACATTTCTGGTATATGAATAACATGATGTTTTTCAATGGCAAAAATCAATGAATATTGTAAATGCACAAACAGTAATTTCTCCGCATTGCAAGGTGCAATTCTGAAATTTTTTGCTTTTTCCTGCTCCTCTTAGCATGATAAAGAAGATTCAAAGAGAGTGAGATGCCAGCTCCTTTCATTCAGTCAGTACCTTCAATCATTTCTGGACGTTTTTCAATGGCAAAAATCAATGAATATTGTAAATGCACAAACAGTAATTTCTCCGCATTGCAAGGTGCAATTCTGAAATTTTTTGCTTTTTCCCGCTCCTCTTAGCATGATAAAGAAGATTCAAAGAGAGTGAGGTGCCAGCTCCTTTCATTCAGTCAGTAGCTTCAAACATTTCTGGTATATGAATAACATGTTTTTCAATGGCAAAAATCAATGAATATTGTAAATGCACAAACAGTAATTTCTCCGCATTGCAAGGTGCAATTCTGAAATTTTTTGCTTTTTCCTGCTCCTCTTAGCATGATAAAGAAGATTCAAAGAGAGTGAGATGCCAGCTCCTTTCATTCAGTCAGTAGCTTCAATCATTTCTGGACGTTTTTCAATGGCAAAAATCAATGAATATTGTAAATGCACAAACAGTAATTTCTCCGCATTGCAAGGTGCAATTCTGAAATTTTTTGCTTTTTCCTGCTCCTCTTAGCATGATAAAGAAGATTCAAAGAGAGTGAGATGCCAGCTCCTTTCATTCAGTCAGTAGCTTCAATCATTTCTGGACGTTTTTCAATGGCAAAAATCAATGAATATTGTAAATGCACAAACTAATTTCTCCGCATTGCAAGGTGCAATTCTGAAATTTTTTGCTTTTTCCTGCTCCTCTTAGCATGATAAAGAAGATTCAAAGAGAGTGAGATGCCAGCTCCTTTGATTCAGTCAGTAGCTTCAAACATTTCTGGTATATGAATAACATGATGTTTTTCAATGGCAAAAATCAATGAATATTGTAAATGCACAAACAGTAATTTCTCCGCATTGCAAGGTGCAAGTCTGAAATTTTTTGCTTTTTCCTGCTCCTCTTAGCATGATAAAGAAGATTCAAAGAGAGTGAGATGCCAGCTCCTTTCATTCAGTCAGTAGCTTCAATCATTTCTGGACGTTTTTCAATGGCAAAAATCAATGAATATTGTAAATGCACAAACTGTAATTTCTCCGCATTGCAAGGTGCAATTCTGAAATTTTTTGCTTTTTCCTGCTCCTCTTAGCATGATAAAGAAGATTCAAAGAGAGTGAGATGCCAGCTCCTTTCATTCAGTCAGTAGCTTCAATCATTTCTGGACGTTTTTCAATGGCAAAAATCAATGAATATTGTAAATGCACAAACAGTAATTTCTCCGCATTGCAAGGTGCAATTCTGAAATTTTTTGCTTTTTCCTGCTCCTCTTAGCATGATAAAGAAGATTCAAAGAGAGTGAGATGCCAGCTCCTTTCATTCAGTCAGTAGCTTCAAACATTTCTGGTATATGAATAACATGATGTTTTTCAATGGCAAAAATCAATGAATATTTTAAATGCACAAACAGTGATTTCTCCGCATTGCAAGGTGCAATTCTGAAATTTTTTGCTTTTTCCTGCTCCTCTTTGCATGATAAAGAAGATTTAAAGAGAGCGAGATGCCAGCTCCTTTCGTTCAGTCAGTAGCTTCAATCATTTCTGGACGTTTTTCAATGGCAAAAATCATTGAATATTGTAAATGCACAAACATTAATTTCTCTGCATTGCAAGGTGCAATTCTGAAATTTTTTACTTTTTCCTGCTCCTCTTAGCATGATAAAGAAGATTCAAAGAGAGTGAGATGCCAGCTCCTTTCATTCAGTCAGTAGCTTCAATCATTTCTGGTATATGAATAACATGATGTTTTTCAATGGCAAAAATCAATGAATATTGTAAATGCACAAACAGTAATTTCTCCGCATTGCAAGGTGCAATTCTGAAATTTTTTACTTTTTCCTGCTCCTCTTAGCATGATAAAGAAGATTCAAAGAGAGTGAGATGCCAGCTCTTTCATTCAGTCAGTAGCTTCAATCATTTCTGGTATATGAATAACGATGTTTTTCAATGGCAAAAATCAATGAATATAGTAAATGCACAAACAGTAATTTCTCCGCATTGCAAGGTGCAATTCTGAAATTTTTTGCTTTTTCCTGCTCCTCTTAGCATGATAAAGAAGATTCAAAGAGAGTGAGATGCCAGCTCCTTTCATTCAGTCAGTAGCTTCAATCATTTCTGGACGTTTTTCAATGGCAAAAATCAATGAATATTGTAAATGCACAAACAGTAATTTCTCCGCATTGCAAGGTGCAATTCTGAAATTTTTTGCTTTTTCGTGCTCCTCTTAGCATGATAAACAAGATTCAAAGAGAGTGAGATGCCAGCTCCTTTCATTCAGTCAGTAGCTTCAATCATTTCTGGACGTTTTTCAATGGCAAAAATCATTGAATATTGTAAATGCACAAACAGTAATTTCTCCGCATTGCAAGGTGCAATTCTGAAATTTTTTACTTTTTCCTGCTCCTCTTAGCATGATAAAGAAGATTCAAAGAGAGTGAGATGCCAGCTCCTTTCATTCAGTCAGTAGCTTCAATCATTTCTGGTATATGAATAACATGATGTTTTTCAATCGCAAAAATCAATGAATATTGTAAATGCACAAACAGTAATTTCTCCGCATTGCAAGGTGCAATTCTGAAATTTTTTGCTTTTTCCTGCTCCTCTTAGCATGATAAAGAAGATTCAAAGAGAGTGAGATGCCAGCTCCTTTCATTCAGTCAGTAGCTTCAATCATTTCTGGACGTTTTTCAATGGCAAAAATCAATGAATATTGTAAATGCACAAACAGTAATTTCTCCACATTGCAAGGTGCAATTCTGAAATTTTTTGCTTTTTCCTGCTCCTCTTAGCATGATAAAGAAGATTCAAAGAGAGTGAGATGCCAGCTCCTTTCATTCAGTCAGTAGCTTCAATCATTTCTGGACATTTTTCAATGGCAAAAATCAATGAATATTGTAAATGCACAAACAGTAATTTCTCCGCATTGCAAGGTGCAATTCTGAAATTTTTTGCTTTTTCCTGCTCCTCTTAGCATGATAAAGAAGATTCAGAGAGAGTGAGATGCCAGCTCCTTTCATTCAGTCAGTAGCTTCAATCATTTCTGGACGTTTTTCAATGGCAAAAATCAATGAATATTGTAAATGCACAAACAGTAATTTCTCCGCATTGCAAGGTGCAATTCTGAAATTTTTTGCTTTTTCCTGCTCCTCTTAGCATGATAAAGAAGATTCAAAGAGAGTGAGGTGCCAGCTCCTTTCATTCAGTCAGGAGCTTCAAACATTTCTGGTATATGAATAACATGTTTTTCAATGGCAAAAATCAATGAATATTGTAAATGCACAAACAGTAATTTCTCGTCATTGCAATGTGCAATTTTGAAATTTTTTGCTTTTTCCTGTTACTCTTAGCATGATAAAGAAGATTCAAAGAGAGTGAGATGCCAGCTCCTTTCATTCAGTCAGTAGCTTCAATCATTTCTGGACGTTTTTCAATGGCAAAAATCAATGAATATTGTAAATGCACAAACAGTAATTTCTCCGCATTGCAAGGTGCAATTCTGAATTTTTTTGCTTTTTCCTGCTCCTCTTAGCATGATAAAGAAGATTCAAAGAGAGTGAGATGCCAGCTCCTTTCATTCAGTCAGTAGCTTCAATCATTTCTGGACGTTTTTCAATGGCAAAAATCAATGAATATTGTAAATGCACAAACTGTAATTTCTCCGCATTGCAAGGTGCAATTCTGAAATTTTTTGCTTTTTCCTGCTCCTCTTAGCATGATAAAGAAGATTCAAAGAGAGTGAGATGCCAGCTCCTTTCATTCAGTCAGTAGCTTCAATCATTTCTGGACGTTTTTCAATGGCAAAAATCAATGAATATTGTAAATGCACAAACAGTAATTTCTCCGCATTGCAAGGTGCAATTCTGAAATTTTTTGCTTTTTCCTGCTCCTCTTAGCATGATAAAGAAGTTTCAGAGAGAGTGAGATGCCAGCTCCTTTCATTCAGTCAGTAGCTTCAATCATTTCTGGACGTTTTTCAATGGCAAAAATCAATGAATATTGTAAATGCACAAACAGTAATTTCTCCGCATTGCAAGGTGCAATTCTGAAATTTTTTGCTTTTTCCTGCTCCTCTTAGCATGATAAAGAAGATTCAAAGAGAGTGAGATGTCAGCTCCTTTCATTCAGTAAGTAGCTTCAAACATTTCTGGTATATGAATAACATGATGTTTTTCAATGGCAAAAATCAATGAATATTGTAAATGCACAAACAGTAATTTCTCCGCATTGCAAGGTGCAATTCTGAAATTTTTTGCTTTTTCCTGCTCCTCTTAGCATGATAAAGAAGATTCAAAGAGAGTGAGATGCCAGCTCCTTTCATTCAGTCAGTAGCTTCAATCATTTCTGGTATATGAATAACATGATGTTTTTCAATGGCAAAAATCAATGAATTTTGTAAATGCACAAACAGTAATTTCTCAGCATTGCAAGGTGCAATTCTGAAATTTTTTGCTTTTTCCTGCTCCTCTTAGCATGATAAAGAAGATTCAAAGAGAGTGAGATGCCAGCTCCTTTCATTGTCAGTAGCTTCAATCATTTCTGGACGTTTTCCAATGGCAAAAATCAATGAATATTGTAAATGCACAAACAGTAATTTCTCCGCATTGCAAGGTGCAATTCTGAAATTTTTTGCTTTTTCCTGCTCCTCTTAGCATTATGAAGAAGATTCAAAGAGAGTGAGATACCAGCTCCTTTCATTCAGTCAGTAGCTTCAAACATTTCTGGTATATGAATAACATGATGTTTTTCAATGGCAAAAATCAATGAATTTTGTAAATGCACAAACAGTAATTTCTCCGCATTGCAAGGCGCAATTCTGAAATTTTTTGCTTTTTCCTGCTCCTCTTAGCATGATAAAGAAGATTCAAAGAGAGTGAGATGCCAGCTCCTTTCATTCAGTCAGTAGCTTCAATCATTTCTGGACATTTTTCAATGGCAAAAATCAATGAATATTGTAAATGCACAAACAGTAATTTCTCCGCATTGCAAGGTGCAATTCTGAAATTTTTTGCTTTTCCCTGCTCCTCTTAGCATGATAAAGAAGATTCAAAGAGAGTGAGATGCCAGCTCCTTTCATTCAGTCAGTAGCTTCAATCATTTCTGGACGTTTTTCAATGGCAAAAATCAATGAATATTGTAAATGCACAAACAGTAATTTCTCCGCATTGCAAGGTGCAATTCTGAAATTTTTTGCTTTTTCCTGCTCCTCTTAGCATGATAAAGAAGATTCAAAGAGAGTGAGGTGCCAGCTCCTTTCATTCAGTCAGGAGCTTCAAACATTTCTGGTATATGAATAACATGTTTTTCAATGGCAAAAATCAATGAATATTGTAAATGCACAAACATTAATTTCTCCGCATTGCAAGGTGCAATTCTGAAATTTTTTGCTTTTTCCTGCTCCTCTTAGCATGATAAAGAAGATTCAAAGAGAGTGAGATGCCAGCTCCTTTCATTCAGTCAGTAGCTTCAATCATTTCTGGACGTTTTTCAATGGCAAAAATCAATGAATATTGTAAATGCACAAACAGTAATTTCTCCGCATTGCAAGGTGCAATTCTGAAATTTTTTGCTTTTTCCTGCTCCTCTTAGCATGATAAAGAAGATTCAAAGAGAGTGAGATGCCAGCTCCTTTCATTCAGTCAGTAGCTTCAATCATTTCTGGACGTTTTTCAATGGCAAAAATCAATGAATATTGTAAATGCACAAACAGTAATTTCTCCGCATTGCAAGGTGCAATTCTGAAATTTTTTGCTTTTTCCTGCTCCTCTTAGCATGATAAAGAAGATTCAAAGAGAGTGAGATGCCAGCTCCTTTCATTCAGTCAGTAGCTTCAATCATTTCTGGACGTTTTTCAATGGCAAAAATCAATGAATATTGTAAATGCACAAACAGTAATTTCTCCGCATTGCAAGGTGCAATTCTGAAATTTTTTGCTTTTTCCTGCTCCTCTTAGCATGATAAAGAAGATTCAAAGAGAGTGAGATGTCAGCTCCTTTCATTCAGTCAGTAGCTTCAAACATTTCTGGTATATGAATAACATGATGTTTTTCAATGGCAAAAATCAATGAATATTGTAAATGCACAAACAGTAATTTCTCCGCATTGCAAGGTGCAATTCTGAAATTTTTTGCTTTTTCCTGCTCCTCTTAGCATGATAAAGAAGATTCAAAGAGAGTGAGATGCCAGCTCCTTTCATTCAGTCAGTAGCTTCAATCATTTCTGGTATATGAATAACATGATGTTTTTCAATGGCAAAAATCAATGAATTTTGTAAATGCACAAACAGTAATTTCTCAGCATTGCAAGGTGCAATTCTGAAATTTTTTGCTTTTTCCTGCTCCTCTTAGCATGATAAAGAAGATTCAAAGAGAGTGAGAAGCCAGCTCCTTTCATTGTCAGTAGCTTCAATCATTTCTTGACGTTTTTCAATGGCAAAAATCAATGAATATTGTAAATGCACAAACAGTAATTTCTCCGCATTGCAAGGTGCAATTCTGAAATTTTTTGCTTTTTCCTGCTCCTCTTAGCATTATGAAGAAGATTCAAAGAGAGTGAGATACCAGCTCCTTTCATTCAGTCAGTAGCTTCAAACATTTCTGGTATATGAATAACATGATGTTTTTCAATGGCAAAAATCAATGAATATTGTAAATGCACAAACAGTAATTTCTCCGCATTGCAAGGTGCAATTCTAAAATTTTTTGCTTTTTCTTGCTCCTCTTAGCATGATAAAGAAGATTCAAAGAGAGTGAGATGCCAGCTCCTTTCGTTCAGTCAGTAGCTTCAGTCATTTCTGGACGTTTTTCAATGGCAAAAATCATTGAATATTGTAAATGCACAAACAGTAATTTCTCCGCATTGCAAGGTGCAATTCTGAAATTTTTTACTTTTTCCTGCTCCTCTTAGCATGATAAAGAAGATTCAAAGAGAGTGAGATGCCAGCTCCTTTCATTCAGTCAGTAGTTTCAATCATTTCTGGACGTTTTTCAATTGCAAAAATCAATGAATATTGTAAATGCACAAACAGTAATTTCTCCGCATTGCAAGGTGCAATTCTGAAATTTTTTGCTTTTTCCTGCTCCTCTTAGCATGATAAAGAAGATTCAAAGAGAGTGAGATGCCAGCTCCTTTCATTCAGTCAGTAGCTTCAATCATTTCTGGACTTTTTTCAATGGCAAAAATCAATGAATATTGTAAATGCACAAACAGTAATTTCTCCGCATTGCAAGGTGCAATTCTGAAATTTTTTGCTTTTTCCTGCTCCTCTTAGCATGATAAAGAAGATTCAAAAGAGTGAGATGCCAGCTCCTTTCCTTCAGTCAGTAGCTTCAATCATTTCTGGTATATGAATAACATGATGTTTTTCAATGGCAAAAATCAATGAATTTTGTAAATGCACAAACAGTAATTTCTCCGCATTGCAAGGCGCAATTCTGAAATTTTTTGCTTTTTCCTGCTCCTCTTAGCATGATAAAGAAGATTCAAAGAGAGTGAGATGCCAGCTCCTTTCATTCAGTCAGTAGCTTCAATCATTTCTGGACATTTTTCAATGGCAAAAATCAATGAATATTGTAAATGCACAAACAGTAATTTCTCCGCATTGCAAGGTGCAATTCTGAAATTTTTTGCTTTTTCCTGCTCCTCTAAGCATGATAAAGAAGATTCAAAGAGAGTGAGATGCCAGCTCCTTTCATTCAGTCAGTAGCTTCAATCATTTCTGGACGTTTTTCAATGGCAAAAATCAATGAATATTGTAAATGCACAAACAGTAATTTCTCCGCATTGCAAGGTGCAATTCTGAAATTTTTTGCTTTTTCCTGCTCCTCTTAGCATGATAAAGAAGATTCAAAGAGAGTGAGATGCCAGCTCCTTTCATTCAGTCAGGAGCTTCAAACATTTCTGGTATATGAATAACATGTTTTTCAATGTCAAAAATCAATGAATATTGTAAATGCACAAACAGTAATTTCTCCGCATTGCAAGGTGCAATTCTGAAATTTTTTGCTTTTTCCTTCTCCTCTTAGCATGATAAAGAAGATTCAAAGAGAGTGAGATGCCAGCTCCTTTCATTCAGTCAGTAGCTTCAATCATTTCTGGACGTTTTTCAATGGCAAAAATCAATGAATATTGTAAATGCACAAATAGTAATTACTCCGCATTGCAAGGTGCAATTCTGAAATTTTTTGCTTTTTCCTGCTCCTCTTAGCATGATAAAGAAGACTCAAAGAGAGTGAGATGCCAGCTCCTTTTATTCAGTCAGTAGCTTCAATCATTTCTGGACGTTTTTCAATGGCAAAAATCAATGAATATTGTAAATGCACAAACTGTAATTTCTCCGCATTGCAAGGTGCAATTCTGAAATTTTTTGCTTTTTCCTGCTCCTCTTAGCATGATAAAGAAGATTCAAAGAGAGTGAGATGCCAGCTCCTTTCATTCAGTCAGTAGCTTCAATCATTTCTGGACTTTTTTCAATGGCAAAAATCAATGAATATTGTAAATGCACAAACAGTAATTTCTCCGCATTGCAAGGTGCAATTCTGAAATTTTTTGCTTTTTCCTGCTCCTCTTAGCATGATAAAGAAGATTCAAAGAGAGTGAGATGCCAGCTCCTTTCCTTCAGTCAGTAGCTTCAATCATTTCTGGTATATGAATAACATGATGTTTTTCAATGGCAAAAATCAATGAATTTTGTAAATGCACAAACAGTAATTTCTCCGCATTGCAAGGCGCAATTCTGAAATTTTTTGCTTTTTCCTGCTCCTCTTAGCATGATAAAGAAGATTCAAAGAGAGTGAGATGCCAGCTCCTTTCATTCAGTCAGTAGCTTCAATCATTTCTGGACATTTTTCAATGGCAAAAATCAATGAATATTGTAAATGCACAAACAGTAATTTCTCCGCATTGCAAGGTGCAATTCTGAAATTTTTTGCTTTTTCCTGCTCCTCTAAGCATGATAAAGAAGATTCAAAGAGAGTGAGATGCCAGCTCCTTTCATTCAGTCAGTAGCTTCAATCATTTCTGGACGTTTTTCAATGGCAAAAATCAATGAATATTGTAAATGCACAAACAGTAATTTCTCCGCATTGCAAGGTGCAATTCTGAAATTTTTTGCTTTTTCCTGCTCCTCTTAGCATGATAAAGAAGATTCAAAGAGAGTGAGATGCCAGCTCCTTTCATTCAGTCAGGAGCTTCAAACATTTCTGGTATATGAATAACATGTTTTTCAATGTCAAAAATCAATGAATATTGTAAATGCACAAACAGTAATTTCTCCGCATTGCAAGGTGCAATTCTGAAATTTTTTGCTTTTTCCTTCTCCTCTTAGCATGATAAAGAAGATTCAAAGAGAGTGAGATGCCAGCTCCTTTCATTCAGTCAGTAGCTTCAATCATTTCTGGACGTTTTTCAATGGCAAAAATCAATGAATATTGTAAATGCACAAATAGTAATTACTCCGCATTGCAAGGTGCAATTCTGAAATTTTTTGCTTTTTCCTGCTCCTCTTAGCATGATAAAGAAGACTCAAAGAGAGTGAGATGCCAGCTCCTTTTATTCAGTCAGTAGCTTCAATCATTTCTGGACGTTTTTCAATGGCAAAAATCAATGAATATTGTAAATGCACAAACTGTAATTTCTCCGCATTGCAAGGTGCAATTCTGAAATTTTTTGCTTTTTCCTGCTCCTCTTAGCATGATAAAGAAGATTCAAAGAGAGTGAGATGCCAGCTCCTTTCATTCAGTCAGTAGCTTCAATCATTTCTGGACGTTTTTCAATGGCAAAAATCAATGAATATTGTAAATGCACAAACAGTAATTTCTCCGCATTGCAAGGTGCAATTCTGAAATTTTTTGCTTTTTCCTGCTCCTCTTAGCATGATAAAGAAGATTCAAAGAGAGTGAGATGCCAGCTCCTTTCATTCAGTCAGTAGCTTCAATCATTTCTGGACGTTTTTCAATGGCAAAAATCAATGAATATTGTAAATGCACAAACAGTAATTTCTCCGCATTGCAAGGTGCAATTCTGAAATTTTTTGCTTTTTCCTGCTCCTCTTAGCATGATAAAGAAGATTCAAAGAGAGTGAGATGTCAGTTCCTTTCATTCAGTCAGTAGCTTCAAACATTTCTGGTATATGAATAACATGATGTTTTTCAATGGCAAAAATCAATGAATATTGTAAATGCACAAACAGTAATTTCTCCGCATTGCAAGGTGCAATTCTGAAATTTTTTGCTTTTTCCTGCTCCTCTTAGCCATGATAAAGAAGATTCAAAGAGAGTGAGATGCCAGCTCCTTTCATTCAGTCAGTAGCTTCAATCATTTCTGGTATATGAATAACATGATGTTTTTCAATGGTAAAAATCAATGAATTTTGTAAATGCACAAACAGTAATTTCTCAGCATTGCAAGGTGCAATTCTGAAATTTTTTGCTTTTTCCTGCTCCTCTTAGCATGATAAAGAAGATTCAAAGAGAGTGAGATGCCAGCTCCTTTCATTGTCAGTAGCTTCAATCATTTCTGGACGTTTTTCAATGGCAAAAATCAATGAATATTGTAAATGCACAAACAGTAATTTCTCCGCATTGCAAGGCGCAATTCTGAAATTTTTTGCTTTTTCCTGCTCCTCTTAGCATTATGAAGAAGATTCAAAGAGTGAGATACCAGCTCGTTTCATTAAGTCAGTAGCTTCAAACATTTCTGGTATATGAATAACATGATGTTTTTCAATGGCAAAAATCAATGAATATTGTAAATGCACAAACAGTAATTTCTCCGCATTGCAAGGTGCAATTCTGAAATTTTTTGCTTTTTCCTGCTCCTCTTAGCATGATAAAGAAGATTCAAAGAGAGTGAGATGCCAGCTCCTTTCGTTCAGTCAGTAGCTTCAATCATTTCTGGACGTTTTTCAATGGCAAAAATCATTGAATATTGTAAATGCACAAACAGTAATTTCTCCGCATTGCAAGGTGCAATTCTGAAATTTTTTACTTTTTCCTGCTCCTCTTAGCATGATAAAGAAGATTCAAAGAGAGTGAGATGCCAGCTCCTTTCATTCAGTCAGTAGCTTCAATCATTTCTGGTATATGAATAACATGATGTTTTTCAATCGCAAAAATCAATGAATATTGTAAATGCACAAACAGTAATTTCTCCGCATTGCAAGGAGCAATTCTGAAATTTTTTGCTTTTTCCTGCTCCTCTTAGCATGATAAAGAAGATTCAAAGAGAGTGAGATGCCAGCTCCTTTCATTCAGTCAGTAGCTTCAATCATTTCTGGACGTTTTTCAATGGCAAAAATCAATGAATATTGTAAATGCACAAACAGTAATTTCTCCGCATTGCAAGGTGCAATTCTGAAATTTTTTGCTTTTTCCTGCTCCTCTTAGCATGATAAAGAAGATTCAAAGAGAGTGAGATGCCAGCTCCTTTCCTTCAGTCAGTAGCGTCAATCATTCCTGGCATATGAATAACATGATGTTTTTCAATGGCAAAAATCAATGAATTTTGTAAATGCACAAACAGTAATTTCTCCGCATTGCAAGGCGCAATTCTGAAATTTTTTGCTTTTTCCTGCTCCTCTTAGCATGATAAAGAAGATTCAAAGAGAGTGAGATGCCAGCTCCTTTCATTCAGTCAGTAGCTTCAATCATTTCTGGACATTTTTCAATGGCAAAAATCAATGAATATTGTAAATGCACAAACAGTAATTTCTCGGCATTGCAAGGTGCAATTCTGAAATTTTTTGCTTTTTCCTGCTCCTCTTAGCATGATAAAGAAGATTCAAAGAGAATGAGATGCCAGCTCCTTTCATTCAGTCAGTAGCTTCAATCATTTCTGGACGTTTTTCAATGGCAAAAATCAATGAATATTGTAAATGCACAAACAGTAATTTCTCCGCATTGCAAGGTGCAATTCTGAAATTTTTTGCTTTTTCCTGCTCCTCTTAGCATGATAAAGAAGATTCAAAGAGAGTGAGATGTCAGTTCCTTTCATTCAGTCAGTAGCTTCAAACATTTCTGGTATATGAATAACATGATGTTTTTCAATGGCAAAAATCAATGAATATTGTAAATGCACAAACAGTAATTTCTCCGCATTGCAAGGTGCAATTCTGAAATTTTTTGCTTTTTCCTGCTCCTCTTAGCCATGATAAAGAAGATTCAAAGAGAGTGAGATGCCAGCTCCTTTCATTCAGTCAGTAGCTTCAATCATTTCTGGTATATGAATAACATGATGTTTTTCAATGGTAAAAATCAATGAATTTTGTATATGCACAAACAGTAATTTCTCAGCATTGCAAGGTGCAATTCTGAAATTTTTTGCTTTTTCCTGCTCCTCTTAGCATGATAAAGAAGATTCAAAGAGAGTGAGATGCCAGCTCCTTTCATTGTCAGTAGCTTCAATCATTTCTGGACGTTTTTCAATGGCAAAAATCAATGAATATTGTAAATGCACAAACAGTAATTTCTCCGCATTGCAAGGCGCAATTCTGAAATTTTTTGCTTTTTCCTGCTCCTCTTAGCATTATGAAGAAGATTCAAAGAGTGAGATACCAGCTCCTTTCATTAAGTCAGTAGCTTCAAACATTTCTGGTATATGAATAACATGATGTTTTTCAATGGCAAAAATCAATGAATATTGTAAATGCACAAACAGTAATTTCTCCGCATTGCAAGGTGCAATTCTGAAATTTTTTGCTTTTTCCTGCTCCTCTTAGCATGATAAAGAAGATTCAAAGAGAGTGAGATGCCAGCTCCTTTCGTTCAGTCAGTAGCTTCAATCATTTCTGGACGTTTTTCAATGGCAAAAATCATTGAATATTGTAAATGCACAAACAGTAATTTCTCCGCATTGCAAGGTGCAATTCTGAAATTTTTTACTTTTTCCTGCTCCTCTTAGCATGATAAAGAAGATTCAAAGAGAGTGAGATGCCAGCTCCTTTCATTCAGTCAGTAGCTTCAATCATTTCTGGTATATGAATAACATGATGTTTTTCAATCGCAAAAATCAATGAATATTGTAAATGCACAAACAGTAATTTCTCCGCATTGCAAGGAGCAATTCTGAAATTTTTTGCTTTTTCCTGCTCCTCTTAGCATGATAAAGAAGATTCAAAGAGAGTGAGATGCCAGCTCCTTTCATTCAGTCAGTAGCTTCAATCATTTCTGGACGTTTTTCAATGGCAAAAATCAATGAATATTGTAAATGCACAAACAGTAATTTCTCCGCATTGCAAGGTGCAATTCTGAAATTTTTTGCTTTTTCCTGCTCCTCTTAGCATGATAAAGAAGATTCAAAGAGAGTGAGATGCCAGCTCCTTTCCTTCAGTCAGTAGCGTCAATCATTCCTGGCATATGAATAACATGATGTTTTTCAATGGCAAAAATCAATGAATTTTGTAAATGCACAAACAGTAATTTCTCCGCATTGCAAGGCGCAATTCTGAAATTTTTTGCTTTTTCCTGCTCCTCTTAGCATGATAAAGAAGATTCAAAGAGAGTGAGATGCCAGCTCCTTTCATTCAGTCAGTAGCTTCAATCATTTCTGGACATTTTTCAATGGCAAAAATCAATGAATATTGTAAATGCACAAACAGTAATTTCTCGGCATTGCAAGGTGCAATTCTGAAATTTTTTGCTTTTTCCTGCTCCTCTTAGCATGATAAAGAAGATTCAAAGAGAATGAGATGACAGCTCCTTTCATTCAGTCAGTAGCTTCAATCATTTCTGGACGTTTTTCAATGGCAAAAATCAATGAATATTGTAAATGCACAAACAGTAATTTCTCCGCATTGCAAGGTGCAATTCTGAAATTTTTTGCTTTTTCCTGCTCCTCTTAGCATGATAAAGAAGATTCAAAGAGAGTGAGGTGCCAGATCCTTTCATTCAGTCAGGAGCTTCAAACATTTCTGGTATATGAATAACATATTTTTCAATGGCAAAAATCAATGAATATTGTAAATGCACAAACAGTAATTTCTCCGCATTGCAAGGTGCAATTCTGAAATTTTTTGCTTTTTCCTGCTCCTCTTAGCATGATAAAGAAGATTCAAAGAGAGTGAGATGCCAGCTCCTTTCATTCAGTCAGTAGCTTAAATCATTTCTGGACGTTTTTCAATGGCAAAAATCAATGAATATTGTAAATGCACAAACAGTAATTTCTCCGCATTGCAAGGTGCAATTCTGAAATTTTTTGCTTTTTCCTGCTCCTCTTAGCATGATAAAGAAGATTCAAAGAGAGTGAGATGCCAGCTCCTTTCATTCAGTCAGTAGCTTCAATCATTTCTGGACGTTTTTCAATGGCAAAAATCATTGAATATTGTAAATGCACAAACAGTAATTTCTCCGCATTGCAAGGTGCAATTCTGAATTTTTTTACTTTTTCCTGCTCCTCTTAGCATGATAAAGAAGATTCAAAGAGAGTGAGATGCCAGCTCCTTTCATTCAGTCAGTAGCTTCAATCATTTCTGGTATATGAATAACATGATGTTTTTCAATCGCAAAAATCAATGAATATTGTAAATGCACAAACAGTAATTTCTCCGCATTGCAAGGCGCAATTCTGAAATTTTTTGCTTTTTCCTGCTCCTCTTAGCATGATAAAGAAGATTCAAAGAGAGTGAGATGCCAGCTCCTTTCATTGTCAGTAGCTTCAATCATTTCTGGACGTTTTTCAATGGCAAAAATCAATGAATATTGTAAATGCACAAACAGTAATTTCTCCGCATTGCAAGGTGCAATTCTGAAATTTTTTGCTTTTTCCTGCTCCTCTTAGCATTATGAAGAAGATTCAAAGAGAGTGAGATACCAGCTCCTTTCATTAAGTCAGTAGCTTCAAACATTTCTGGTATATGAATAACATGATGTTTTTCAATGGCAAAAATCAATGAATATTGTAAATGCACAAACAGTAATTTCTCCGCATTGCAAGGTGCAATTCTGAAATTTTTTGCTTTTTCCTGCTCCTCTTAGCATGATAAAGAAGATTCAAAGAGAGTGAGATGCCAGCTCCTTTCGTTCAGTCAGTAGCTTCAATCATTTCTGGACGTTTTTCAATGGCAAAAATCATTGAATATTGTAAATGCACAAACAGTAATTTCTCCGCATTGCAAGGTGCAATTCTGAAATTTTTTACTTTTTCCTGCTCCTCTTAGCATGATAAAGAAGATTCAAAGAGAGTGAGATGCCAGCTCCTTTCATTCAGTCAGTAGCTTCAATCATTTCTGGTATATGAATAACATGATGTTTTTCAATCGCAAAAATCAATGAATATTGTAAATGCACAAACAGTAATTTCTCCGCATTGCAAGGCGCAATTCTGAAATTTTTTGCTTTTTCCTGCTCCTCTTAGCATGATAAAGAAGATTCAAAGAGAGTGAGATGCCAGCTCCTTTCATTCAGTCAGTAGCTTCAATCATTTCTGGACATTTTTCAATGGCAAAAATCAATGAATATTGTAAATGCACAAACAGTAATTTCTCGGCATTGCAAGGTGCAATTCTGAAATTTTTTGCTTTTTCCTGCTCCTCTTAGCATGATAAAGAAGATTCAAAGAGAATGAGATGACAGCTCCTTTCATTCAGTCAGTAGCTTCAATCATTTCTGGACGTTTTTCAATGGCAAAAATCAATGAATATTGTAAATGCACAAACAGTAATTTCTCCGCATTGCAAGGTGCAATTCTGAAATTTTTTGCTTTTTCCTGCTCCTCTTAGCATGATAAAGAAGATTCAAAGAGAGTGAGGTGCCAGATCCTTTCATTCAGTCAGGAGCTTCAAACATTTCTGGTATATGAATAACATATTTTTCAATGGCAAAAATCAATGAATATTGTAAATGCACAAACAGTAATTTCTCCGCATTGCAAGGTGCAATTCTGAAATTTTTTGCTTTTTCCTGCTCCTCTTAGCATGATAAAGAAGATTCAAAGAGAGTGAGATGCCAGCTCCTTTCATTCAGTCAGTAGCTTAAATCATTTCTGGACGTTTTTCAATGGCAAAAATCAATGAATATTGTAAATACACAAACAGTAATTTCTCCGCATTGCAAGGTGCAATTCTGAAATTTTTTGCTTTTTCCTGCTCCTCTTAGCATGATAAAGAAGATTCAAAGAGAGTGAGATGCCAGCTCCTTTCATTCAGTCAGTAGCTTCAATCATTTCTGGACGTTTTTCAATGGCAAAAATCAATGAATATTGTAAATGCACAAACAGTAATTTCTCCGCATTGCAAGGTGCAATTCTGAATTTTTTTGCTTTTTCCTGCTCCTCTTAGCATGATAAAGAAGATTCAAAGAGAGTGAGATGCCAGCTCCTTTCATTCAGTCAGTAGCTTCAATCATTTCTGGACGTTTTTCAATGGCAAAAATCAATGAATATTGTAAATGCACAAACAGTAATTTCTCCGCATTGCAAGGTGCAATTCTGAAATTTTTTGCTTTTTCCTGCCCCTCTTAGCATGATAAAGAAGATTCAAAGAGAGTGAGGTGCCAGCTCCTTTCATTCAGTCAGGAGCTTCAAACATTTCTGGTATATGAATAACATGTTTTTCAATGGCAAAAATCAATGAATATTGTAAATGCACAAACAGTAATTTCTCCGCATTGCAAGGTGCAATTCTGAAATTTTTTGCTTTTTCCTGCTCCTCTTAGCATGATAAAGAAGATTCAAAGAGAGTGAGATGCCAGCTCCTTTCATTCAGTCAGTAGCTTCAATCATTTCTGGACGTTTTTCAATGGCAAAAATCAATGAATATTGTAAATGCACAAACAGTAATTTCTCCGCATTGCAAGGTGCAATTCTGAAATTTTTTGCTTTTTCCTGCTCCTCTTAGCATGATAAAGAAGATTCAAAGAGAGTGAGATGCCAGCTCCTTTCATTCAGTCAGTAGCTTCAATCATTTCTGGACGTTCTTCAATGGCAAAAATCAATGAATATTGTAAATGCACAAACTGTAATTTCTCCGCATTGCAAGGTGCAATTCTGAAATTTTTTGCTTTTTCCTGCTCCTCTTAGCATGATAAAGAAGATTCAAAGAGAGTGAGATGTCAGCTCCTTTCATTCAGTCAGTAGCTTCAAACATTTCTGGTATATGAATAACATGATGTTTTTCAATGGCAAAAATCAATGAATATTGTAAATGCACAAACAGTAATTTCTCCGCATTGCAAGGTGCAATTCTGAAATTTTTTGCTTTTTCCTGCTCCTCTTAGCATGATAAAGAAGATTCAAAGAGAGTGAGGTGCCAGCTCCTTTCATTCAGTCAGGAGCTTCAAACATTTCTGGTATATGAATAACATGTTTTTCAATGGCAAAAATCAATGAATATTGTAAATGCACAAACAGTAATTTCTCCGCATTGCAAGGTGCAATTCTGAAATTTTTTGCTTTTTCCTGCTCCTCTTAGCATGATAAAGAAGATTCAAAGAGAGTGAGATGCCAGCTCCTTTCATTCAGACAGTAGCTTCAATCATTTCTGGACGTTTTTCAATGGCAAAAATCAATGAATATTGTAAATGCACAAACAGTAATTTCTCCGCATTGCAAGGTGCAATTCTGAATTTTTTTGCTTTTTCCTGCTCCTCTTAGCATGATAAAGAAGATTCAAAGAGAGTGAGATGCCAGCTCCTTTCATTCAGTCAGTAGCTTCAATCATTTCTGGACGTTCTTCAATGGCAAAAATCAATGAATATTGTAAATGCACAAACTGTAATTTCTCCGCATTGCAAGGTGCAATTCTGAATTTTTTTGCTTTTTCCTGCTCCTCTTAGCATGATAAAGAAGATTCAAAGAGAGTGAGATGCCAGCTCCTTTCATTCAGTCAGTAGCTTCAATCATTTCTGGACGTTTTTCAATGGCAAAAATCAATGAATATTGTAAATGCACAAACAGTAATTTCTCCGCATTGCAAGGTGCAATTTTGAAATTTTTTGCTTTTTCCTGCTCCTGTTAGCATGATAAAGAAGATTCAAAGAGAGTGAGATGCCAGCTCCTTTCATTCAGTCAGTAGCTTCAATCATTTCTGGACGTTTTTCAATGGCAAAAATCAATGAATATTGTAAATGCACAAACAGTAATTTCTCCGCATTGCAAGGTGCAATTCTGAAATTTTTTGCTTTTTCCTGCTCCTCTTAGCATGATAAAGAAGATTCAAAGAGAGTGAGATGCCAGCTCCTTTCATTCAGTCAGTAGCTTCAATCATTTCTGGACGTTTTTCAATGGCAAAAATCAATGAATATTGTAAATGCACAAACAGTAATTTCTCCGCATTGCAAGGTGCAATTCTGAAATTTTTTGCTTTTTCCTGCCCCTCTTAGCATGATAAAGAAGATTCAAAGAGAGTGAGGTGCCAGCTCCTTTCATTCAGTCAGGAGCTTCAAACATTTCTGGTATATGAATAACATGTTTTTCAATGGCAAAAATCAATGAATATTGTAAATGCACAAACAGTAATTTCTCCGCATTGCAAGGTGCAATTCTGAAATTTTTTGCTTTTTCCTGCTCCTCTTAGCATGATAAAGAAGATTCAAAGAGAGTGAGATGCCAGCTCCTTTCATTCAGTCAGTAGCTTCAATCATTTCTGGACGTTTTTCAATGGCAAAAATCAATGAATATTGTAAATGCACAAACAGTAATTTCTCCGCATTGCAAGGTGCAATTCTGAAATTTTTTGCTTTTTCCTGCTCCTCTTAGCATGATAAAGAAGATTCAAAGAGAGTGAGATGCCAGCTCCTTTCATTCAGTCAGTAGCTTCAATCATTTCTGGACGTTCTTCAATGGCAAAAATCAATGAATATTGTAAATGCACAAACTGTAATTTCTCCGCATTGCAAGGTGCAATTCTGAAATTTTTTGCTTTTTCCTGCTCCTCTTAGCATGATAAAGAAGATTCAAAGAGAGTGAGATGTCAGCTCCTTTCATTCAGTCAGTAGCTTCAAACATTTCTGGTATATGAATAACATGATGTTTTTCAATGGCAAAAATCAATGAATATTGTAAATGCACAAACAGTAATTTCTCCGCATTGCAAGGTGCAATTCTGAAATTTTTTGCTTTTTCCTGCTCCTCTTAGCATGATAAAGAAGATTCAAAGAGAGTGAGGTGCCAGCTCCTTTCATTCAGTCAGGAGCTTCAAACATTTCTGGTATATGAATAACATGTTTTTCAATGGCAAAAATCAATGAATATTGTAAATGCACAAACAGTAATTTCTCCGCATTGCAAGGTGCAATTCTGAAATTTTTTGCTTTTTCCTGCTCCTCTTAGCATGATAAAGAAGATTCAAAGAGAGTGAGATGCCAGCTCCTTTCATTCAGTCAGTAGCTTCAATCATTTCTGGACGTTTTTCAATGGCAAAAATCAATGAATATTGTAAATGCACAAACAGTAATTTCTCCGCATTGCAAGGTGCAATTCTGAATTTTTTTGCTTTTTCCTGCTCCTCTTAGCATGATAAAGAAGATTCAAAGAGAGTGAGATGCCAGCTCCTTTCATTCAGTCAGTAGCTTCAATCATTTCTGGACGTTCTTCAATGGCAAAAATCAATGAATATTGTAAATGCACAAACTGTAATTTCTCCGCATTGCAAGGTGCAATTCTGAATTTTTTTGCTTTTTCCTGCTCCTCTTAGCATGATAAAGAAGATTCAAAGAGAGTGAGATGCCAGCTCCTTTCATTCAGTCAGTAGCTTCAATCATTTCTGGACGTTTTTCAATGGCAAAAATCAATGAATATTGTAAATGCACAAACAGTAATTTCTCCGCATTGCAAGGTGCAATTTTGAAATTTTTTGCTTTTTCCTGCTCCTGTTAGCATGATAAAGAAGATTCAAAGAGAGTGAGATGCCAGCTCCTTTCATTCAGTCAGTAGCTTCAATCATTTCTGGACGTTTTTCAATGGCAAAAATCAATGAATATTGTAAATGCACAAACAGTAATTTCTCCGCATTGCAAGGTGCAATTCTGAAATTTTTTGCTTTTTCCTGCTCCTCTTAGCATGATAAAGAAGATTCAAAGAGAGTGAGATGTCAGCTCCTTTCATTCAGTCAGTAGCTTCAAACATTTCTGGTATATGAATAACATGATGTTTTTCAATGGCAAAAATCAATGAATATTGTAAATGCACAAACAGTAATTTCTCCGCATTGCAAGGTGCAATTCTGAAATTTTTTGCTTTTTCCTGCTCCTCTTAGCATGATAAAGAAGATTCAAAGAGAGTGAGATGCCAGCTCCTTTCATTCAGTCAGTAGCTTCAATCATTTCTGGTATATGAATAACATGATGTTTTTCAATGGCAAAAATCAATGAATTTTGTAAATGCACAAACAGTAATTTCTCAGCATTGCAAGGTGCAATTCTGAAATTTTTTGCTTTTTCCTGCTCCTCTTAGCATGATAAAGAAGATTCAAAGAGAGTGAGATGCCAGCTCCTTTCATTGTCAGTAGCTTCAATCATTTCTGGACGTTTTTTAATGGCAAAAATCAATGAATATTGTAAATGCACAAACAGTAATTTCTCCGCATTGCAAGGTGCAATTCTGAAATTTTTTGCTTTTTCCTGCTCCTCTTAGCATTATGAAGAAGATTCAAAGAGAGTGAGATACCAGCTCCTTTCATTAAGTCAGTAGCTTCAAACATTTCTGGTATATGAATAACATGATGTTTTTCAATGGCAAAAATCAATGAATATTGTAAATGCACAAACAGTAATTTCTCCGCATTGCAAGGTGCAATTCTGAAATTTTTTGCTTTTTCCTGCTCCTCTTAGCATGATAAAGAAGATTCAAAGAGAGTGAGGTGCCAGCTCCTTTCATTCAGTCAGGAGCTTCAAACATTTCTGGTATATGAATAACATGTTTTTCAATGGCAAAAATCAATGAATATTGTAAATGCACAAACAGTAATTTCTCCGCATTGCAAGGTGCAATTCTGAAATTTTTTGCTTTTTCCTGCTCCTCTTAGCATGATAAAGAAGATTCAAAGAGAGTGAGATGCCAGCTCCTTTCATTCAGTCAGTAGCTTCAATCATTTCTGGACGTTTTTCAATGGCAAAAATCAATGAATATTGTAAATGCACAAACAGTAATTTCTCCGCATTGCAAGGTGCAATTCTGAAATTTTTTGCTTTTTCCTGCTCCTCTTAGCATGATAAAGAAGATTCAAAGAGAGTGAGATGCCAGCTCCTTTCATTCAGTCAGTAGCTTCAATCATTTCTGGACGTTCTTCAATGGCAAAAATCAATGAATATTGTAAATGCACAAACTGTAATTTCTCCGCATTGCAAGGTGCAATTCTGAATTTTTTTGCTTTTTCCTGCTCCTCTTAGCATGATAAAGAAGATTCAAAGAGAGTGAGATGCCAGCTCCTTTCATTCAGTCAGTAGCTTCAATCATTTCTGGACGTTTTTCAATGGCAAAAATCAATGAATATTGTAAATGCACAAACAGTAATTTCTCCGCATTGCAAGGTGCAATTCTGAAATTTTTTGCTTTTTCCTGCTCCTGTTAGCATGATAAAGAAGATTCAAAGAGAGTGAGATGCCAGCTCCTTTCATTCAGTCAGTAGCTTCAATCATTTCTGGACGTTTTTCAATGGCAAAAATCAATGAATATTGTAAATGCACAAACAGTAATTTCTCCGCATTGCAAGGTGCAATTCTGAAATTTTTTGCTTTTTCCTGCTCCTCTTAGCATGATAAAGAAGATTCAAAGAGAGTGAGATGTCAGCTCCTTTCATTCAGTCAGTAGCTTCAAACATTTCTGGTATATGAATAACATGATGTTTTTCAATGGCAAAAATCAATGAATATTGTAAATGCACAAACATTAATTTCTCCGCATTGCAAGGTGCAATTCTGAAATTTTTTGCTTTTTCCTGCTCCTCTTAGCATGATAAAGAAGATTCAAAGAGAGTGAGATGCCAGCTCCTTTCATTCAGTCTGTAGCTTCAATCATTTCTGGTATATGAATAACATGATGTTTTTCAATGGCAAAAATCAATGAATTTTGTAAATGCACAAACAGTAATTTCTCAGCATTGCAAGGTGCAATTCTGAAATTTTTTGCTTTTTCCTGCTCCTCTTAGCATGATAAAGAAGATTCAAAGAGAGTGAGATGCCAGCTCCTTTCATTGTCAGAAGCTTCAATCATTTCTGGACGTTTTTTAATGGCAAAAATCAATGAATATTGTAAATGCACAAACAGTAATTTCTCCGCATTGCAAGGTGCAATTCTGAAATTTTTTGCTTTTTCCTGCTCCTCTTAGCATTATGAAGAAGATTCAAAGAGAGTGAGATACCAGCTCCTTTCATTAAGTCAGTAGCTTCAAACATTTCTGGTATATGAATAACATGATGTTTTTCAATCGCAAAAATCAATGAATATTGTAAATGCACAAACAGTAATTTCTCCGCATTGCAAGGTGCAATTCTGAAATTTTTTGCTTTTTCCTGCTCCTCTTAGCATGATAAAGAAGATTCAAAGAGAGTGAGATGCCAGCTCCTTTCATTCAGTCAGTAGCTTCAATCATTTCTGGACGTTTTTCAATGGCAAAAATCAATGAATATTGTAAATGCACAAACTGTAATTTCTCCGCATTGCAAGGTGCAATTCTGAAATTTTTTGCTTTTTCCTGCTCCTCTTAGCATGATAAAGAAGATTCAAAGAGAGTGAGATGCCAGCTCCTTTCCTTCAGTCAGTAGCGTCAATCATTTCTGGCATATGAATAACATGATGTTTTTCAATGGCAAAAATCAATGAATTTTGTAAATGCACAAACAGTAATTTCTCCGCATTGCAAGGCGCAATTCTGAAATTTTTTGCTTTTTCCTGCTCCTCTTAGCATGATAAAGAAGATTCAAAGAGAGTGAGATGCCAGCTCCTTTCATTCAGTCAGTAGCTTCAATCATTTCTGGACATTTTTCAATGGCAAAAATCAATGAATATTGTAAATGCACAAACAGTAATTTCTCCGCATTGCAAGGTGCAATTCTGAAATTTTTTGCTTTTTCCTGCTCCTCTTAGCATGATAAAGAAGATTCAAAGAGAGTGAGATGCCAGCTCCTTTCATTCAGTCAGTAGCTTCAATCATTTCTGGTATATGAATAACATGATGTTTTTCAATGGCAAAAATCAATGAATTTTGTAAATGCACAAACAGTAATTTCTCAGCATTGCAAGGTGCAATTCTGAAATTTTTTGCTTTTTCCTGCTCCTCTTAGCATGATAAAGAAGATTCAAAGAGAGTGAGATGCCAGCTCCTTTCATTGTCAGTAGCTTCAATCATTTCTGGACGTTTTTTAATGGCAAAAATCAATGAATATTGTAAATGCACAAACAGTAATTTCTCCGCATTGCAAGGTGCAATTCTGAAATTTTTTGCTTTTTCCTGCTCCTCTTAGCATTATGAAGAAGATTCAAAGAGAGTGAGATACCAGCTCCTTTCATTAAGTCAGTAGCTTCAAACATTTCTGGTATATGAATAACATGATGTTTTTCAATGGCAAAAATCAATGAATATTGTAAATGCACAAACAGTAATTTCTCAGCATTGCAAGGTGCAATTCTGAAATTTTTTGCTTTTTCCTGCTCCTCTTAGCATGATAAAGAAGATTCAAAGAGAGTGAGGTGCCAGCTCCTTTCATTCAGTCAGGAGCTTCAAACATTTCTGGTATATGAATAACATGTTTTTCAATGGCAAAAATCAATGAATATTGTAAATGCACAAACAGTAATTTCTCCGCATTGCAAGGTGCAATTCTGAAATTTTTTGCTTTTTCCTGCTCCTCTTAGCATGATAAAGAAGATTCAAAGAGAGTGAGATGCCAGCTCCTTTCATTCAGTCAGTAGCTTCAATCATTTCTGGACGTTCTTCAATGGCAAAAATCAATGAATATTGTAAATGCACAAACTGTAATTTCTCCGCATTGCAAGGTGCAATTCTGAATTTTTTTGCTTTTTCCTGCTCCTCTTAGCATGATAAAGAAGATTCAAAGAGAGTGAGATGCCAGCTCCTTTCATTCAGTCAGTAGCTTCAATCATTTCTGGACGTTTTTCAATGGCAAAAATCAATGAATATTGTAAATGCACAAACAGTAATTTCTCCGCATTGCAAGGTGCAATTCTGAAATTTTTTGCTTTTTCCTGCTCCTGTTAGCATGATAAAGAAGATTCAAAGAGAGTGAGATGCCAGCTCCTTTCATTCAGTCAGTAGCTTCAATCATTTCTGGACGTTTTTCAATGGCAAAAATCAATGAATATTGTAAATGCACAAACAGTAATTTCTCCGCATTGCAAGGTGCAATTCTGAAATTTTTTGCTTTTTCCTGCTCCTCTTAGCATGATAAAGAAGATTCAAAGAGAGTGAGATGTCAGCTCCTTTCATTCAGTCAGTAGCTTCAAACATTTCTGGTATATGAATAACATGATGTTTTTCAATGGCAAAAATCAATGAATATTGTAAATACACAAACATTAATTTCTCCGCATTGCAAGGTGCAATTCTGAAATTTTTTGCTTTTTCCTGCTCCTCTTAGCATGATAAAGAAGATTCAAAGAGAGTGAGATGCCAGCTCCTTTCATTCAGTCTGTAGCTTCAATCATTTCTGGTATATGAATAACATGATGTTTTTCAATGGCAAAAATCAATGAATTTTGTAAATGCACAAACAGTAATTTCTCAGCATTGCAAGGTGCAATTCTGAAATTTTTTGCTTTTTCCTGCTCCTCTTAGCATGATAAAGAAGATTCAAAGAGAGTGAGATGCCAGCTCCTTTCATTGTCAGAAGCTTCAATCATTTCTGGACGTTTTTTAATGGCAAAAATCAATGAATATTGTAAATGCACAAACAGTAATTTCTCCGCATTGCAAGGTGCAATTCTGAAATTTTTTGCTTTTTCCTGCTCCTCTTAGCATTATGAAGAAGATTCAAAGAGAGTGAGATACCAGCTCCTTTCATTAAGTCAGTAGCTTCAAACATTTCTGGTATATGAATAACATGATGTTTTTCAATCGCAAAAATCAATGAATATTGTAAATGCACAAACAGTAATTTCTCCGCATTGCAAGGTGCAATTCTGAAATTTTTTGCTTTTTCCTGCTCCTCTTAGCATGATAAAGAAGATTCAAAGAGAGTGAGATGCCAGCTCCTTTCATTCAGTCAGTAGCTTCAATCATTTCTGGACGTTTTTCAATGGCAAAAATCAATGAATATTGTAAATGCACAAACTGTAATTTCTCCGCATTGCAAGGTGCAATTCTGAAATTTTTTGCTTTTTCCTGCTCCTCTTAGCATGATAAAGAAGATTCAAAGAGAGTGAGATGCCAGCTCCTTTCCTTCAGTCAGTAGCGTCAATCATTTCTGGCATATGAATAACATGATGTTTTTCAATGGCAAAAATCAATGAATTTTGTAAATGCACAAACAGTAATTTCTCCGCATTGCAAGGCGCAATTCTGAAATTTTTTGCTTTTTCCTGCTCCTCTTAGCATGATAAAGAAGATTCAAAGAGAGTGAGATGCCAGCTCCTTTCATTCAGTCAGTAGCTTCAATCATTTCTGGACATTTTTCAATGGCAAAAATCAATGAATATTGTAAATGCACAAACAGTAATTTCTCCGCATTGCAAGGTGCAATTCTGAAATTTTTTGCTTTTTCCTGCTCCTCTTAGCATGATAAAGAACATTCAAAGAGAGTGAGATGACAGCTCCTTTCATTCAGTCAGTAGCTTCAATCATTTCTGGACGTTTTTCAATGGCAAAAATCAATGATTATTGTAAATGCACAAACAGTAATTTCTCCGCATTGCAAGGTGCAATTCTGAAATTTTTTGCTTTTCCTGCTCCTCTTAGCATGATAAAGAAGATTCAAAGAGAGTGAGATGCCAGCTCCTTTCATTCAGTCAGGAGCTTCAATCATTTCTGGACGTTTTTCAATGGCAAAAATCAATGAATATTGTAAATGCACAAACAGTAATTTCTCCGCATTGCAAGGTGCAATTCTGAAATTTTTTGCTTTTTCCTGCTCCTCTTAGCATGATAAACAAGATTCAAAGAGAGTGAGATGCCAGCTCCTTTCATTCAGTCAGTAGCTTCAATCATTTCTGGACGTTTTTCAATGGCAAAAATCATTGAATATTGTAAATGCACAAACAGTAATTTCTCCGCATTGCAAGGTGCAATTCTGAAATTTTTTACTTTTTCCTGCTCCTCTTAGCATGATAAAGAAGATTCAAAGAGAGTGAGATGCCAGCTCCTTTCATTCAGTCAGTAGCTTCAATCATTTCTGGTATATGAATAACAAGATGTTTTTCAATCGCAAAAATCAATGAATATTGTAAATGCACAAACAGTAATTTCTCCGCATTGCAAGGTGCAATTCTGAAATTTTTTGCTTTTTCCTGCTCCTCTTAGCATGATAAAGAAGATTCAAAGAGAGTGAGATGCCAGCTCCTTTCCTTCAGTCAGTAGCTTCAATCATTTCTGGTATATGAATAACATGATGTTTTTCAATGGCAAAAATCAATGAATTTTGTAAATGCACAAACAGTAATTTCTCCGCATTGCAAGGCGCAATTCTGAAATTTTTTGCTTTTTCCTGCTCCTCTTAGCATGATAAAGAAGATTCAAAGAGAGTGAGATGCCAGCTCCTTTCATTCAGTCAGTAGCTTCAATCATTTCTGGACATTTTTCAATGGCAAAAATCAATGAATATTGTAAATGCACAAACAGTAATTTCTCCGCATTGCAAGGTGCAATTCTGAAATTTTTTGCTTTTTCCTGCTCCTCTTAGCATGATAAAGAAGATTCAAAGAGAGTGAGATGCCAGCTCCTTTCATTCAGTCAGTAGCTTCAATCATTTCTGGACGTTTTTCAATGGCAAAAATCAATGAATATTGTAAATGCACAAACAGTAATTTCTCCGCATTGCAAGGTGCAATTCTGAAATTTTTTGCTTTTTCCTGCTCCTCTTAGCATGATAAAGAAGATTCAAAGAGAGTGAGATGCCAGCTCCTTTCATTCAGTCAGTACCTTCAATCATTTCTGGACGTTTTTCAATGGCAAAAATCAATGAATATTGTAAATGCACAAACAGTAATTTCTCCGCATTGCAAGGTGCAATTCTGAAATTTTTTGCTTTTTCCTGCTCCTCTTAGCATGATAAAGAAGATTCAAAGAGAGTGAGATGCCAGCTCCTTTCATTCAGTCAGTAGCTTCAATCATTTCTGGACGTTTTTCAATGGCAAAAATCAATGAATATTGTAAATGCACAAACTGTAATTTCTCCGCATTGCAAGGTGCAATTCTGAAATTTTTTGCTTTTTCCTGCTCCTCTTAGCATGATAAAGAAGATTCAAAGAGAGTGAGATGCCAGCTCCTTTCATTCAGTCAGTAGCTTCAATCATTTCTGGTATATGAATAACATGATGTTTTTCAATAGCAAAAATCAATGAATATTGTAAATGCACAAACAGTAATTTCTCCGCATTGCAAGGTGCAATTCTGAAATTTTTTGCTTTTTCCTGCTCCTCTTAGCATGATAAAGAAGATTCAAAGAGAGTGAGATGCCAGCTCCTTTCATTCAGTCAGTAGCTTCAATCATTTCTGGACGTTTTTCAATGGCAAAAATCAATGAATATTGTAAATGCACAAACAGTAATTTCTCCGCATTGCAAGGTGCAATTCTGAAATTTTTTGCTTTTTCCTGCTCCTCTTAGCATGATAAACAAGATTCAAAGAGAGTGAGATGCCAGCTCCTTTCATTCAGTCAGTAGCTTCAATCATTTCTGGACGTTTTTCAATGGCAAAAATCAATGAATATTGTAAATGCACAAACAGTAATTTCTCCGCATTGCAAGGTGCAATTCTGAAATTTTTTGCTTTTTCCTGCTCCTCTTAGCATGATAAAGAAGATTCACAGAGAGTGAGATGCCAGCTACTTTCATTCAGTCAGTAGCTTCAATCATTTCTGGTATATGAATAACATGATGTTTTTCAATGGCAAAAATCAATGAATATTGTAAATGCACAAACAGTAATTTCTCCGCATTGCAAGGTGCAATTCTGAAATTTTTTGCTTTTTCCTGCTCCTCTTAGCATGATAAAGAAGATTCAAAGAGAGTGAGATGCCAGCTCCTTTCATTCAGTCAGTAGCTTCAATCATTTCTGGACGTTTTTCAATGGCAAAAATCAATGAATATTGTAAATGCACAAACAGTAATTTCTCCGCATTGCAAGGTGCAATTCTGAAATTTTTTGCTTTTTCCTGCTCCTCTTAGCATGATAAACAAGATTCAAAGAGAGTGAGATGCCAGCTCCTTTCATTCAGTCAGTAGCTTCAATCATTTCTGGACGTTTTTCAATGGCAAAAATCATTGAATATTGTAAATGCACAAACAGTAATTTCTCCGCATTGCAAGGTGCAATTCTGAAATTTTTTACTTTTTCCTGCTCCTCTTAGCATGATAAAGAAGATTCAAAGAGAGTGAGATGCCAGCTCCTTTCATTCAGTCAGTAGCTTCAATCATTTCTGGTATATGAATAACAAGATGTTTTTCAATCGCAAAAATCAATGAATATTGTAAATGCACAAACAGTAATTTCTCCGCATTGCAAGGTGCAATTCTGAAATTTTTTGCTTTTTCCTGCTCCTCTTAGCATGATAAAGAAGATTCAAAGAGAGTGAGATGCCAGCTCCTTTCCTTCAGTCAGTAGCTTCAATCATTTCTGGTATATGAATAACATGATGTTTTTCAATGGCAAAAATCAATGAATTTTGTAAATGCACAAACAGTAATTTCTCCGCATTGCAAGGCGCAATTCTGAAATTTTTTGCTTTTTCCTGCTCCTCTTAGCATGATAAAGAAGATTCAAAGAGAGTGAGATGCCAGCTCCTTTCATTCAGTCAGTAGCTTCAATCATTTCTGGACATTTTTCAATGGCAAAAATCAATGAATATTGTAAATGCACAAACAGTAATTTCTCCGCATTGCAAGGTGCAATTCTGAAATTTTTTGCTTTTTCCTGCTCCTCTTAGCATGATAAAGAAGATTCAAAGAGAGTGAGATGCCAGCTCCTTTCATTCAGTCAGTAGCTTCAATCATTTCTGGACGTTTTTCAATGGCAAAAATCAATGAATATTGTAAATGCACAAACAGTAATTTCTCCGCATTGCAAGGTGCAATTCTGAAATTTTTTGCTTTTTCCTGCTCCTCTTAGCATGATAAAGAAGATTCAAAGAGAGTGAGATGCCAGCTCCTTTCATTCAGTCAGTACCTTCAATCATTTCTGGACGTTTTTCAATGGCAAAAATCAATGAATATTGTAAATGCACAAACAGTAATTTCTCCGCATTGCAAGGTGCAATTCTGAAATTTTTTGCTTTTTCCTGCTCCTCTTAGCATGATAAAGAAGATTCAAAGAGAGTGAGATGCCAGCTCCTTTCATTCAGTCAGTAGCTTCAATCATTTCTGGACGTTTTTCAATGGCAAAAATCAATGAATATTGTAAATGCACAAACTGTAATTTCTCCGCATTGCAAGGTGCAATTCTGAAATTTTTTGCTTTTTCCTGCTCCTCTTAGCATGATAAAGAAGATTCAAAGAGAGTGAGATGCCAGCTCCTTTCATTCAGTCAGTAGCTTCAATCATTTCTGGTATATGAATAACATGATGTTTTTCAATAGCAAAAATCAATGAATATTGTAAATGCACAAACAGTAATTTCTCCGCATTGCAAGGTGCAATTCTGAAATTTTTTGCTTTTTCCTGCTCCTCTTAGCATGATAAAGAAGATTCAAAGAGAGTGAGATGCCAGCTCCTTTCATTCAGTCAGTAGCTTCAATCATTTCTGGACGTTTTTCAATGGCAAAAATCAATGAATATTGTAAATGCACAAACAGTAATTTCTCCGCATTGCAAGGTGCAATTCTGAAATTTTTTGCTTTTTCCTGCTCCTCTTAGCATGATAAACAAGATTCAAAGAGAGTGAGATGCCAGCTCCTTTCATTCAGTCAGTAGCTTCAATCATTTCTGGACGTTTTTCAATGGCAAAAATCATTGAATATTGTAAATGCACAAACAGTAATTTCTCCGCATTGCAAGGTGCAATTCTGAAATTTTTTACTTTTTCCTGCTCCTCTTAGCATGATAAAGAAGATTCAAAGAGAGTGAGATGCCAGCTCCTTTCATTCAGTCAGTAGCTTCAATCATTTCTGGTATATGAATAACATGATGTTTTTCAATCGCAAAAATCAATGAATATTGTAAATGCACAAACAGTAATTTCTCCGCATTGCAAGGTGCAATTCTGAAATTTTTTGCTTTTTCCTGCTCCTCTTAGCATGATAAAGAAGATTCAAAGAGAGTGAGATGCCAGCTCCTTTCATTCAGTCAGTAGCTTCAATCATTTCTGGATGTTTTTCAATGGCAAAAATCAATGAATATTGTAAATGCACAAACAGTAATTTCTCCGCATTGCAAGGTGCAATTCTGAAATTTTTTGCTTTTTCCTGCTCCTCTTAGCATGATAAAGAAGATTCAAAGAGAGTGAGATGCCAGCTCCTTTCCTTCAGTCAGTAGCTTCAATCATTTCTGGTATATGAATAACATGATGTTTTTCAATGGCAACAATCAATGAATTTTGTAAATGCACAAACAGTAATTTCTCCGCATTGCAAGGCGCAATTCTGAAATTTTTTGCTTTTTCCTGCTCCTCTTAGCATGATAAAGAAGATTCAAAGAGAGTGAGATGCCAGCTCCTTTCATTCAGTCAGTAGCTTCAATCATTTCTGGACATTTTTCAATGGCAAAAATCAATGAATATTGTAAATGCACAAACAGTAATTTCTCCGCATTGCAAGGTGCAATTCTGAAATTTTTTGCTTTTTCCTGCTCCTCTTAGCATGATAAAGAAGATTCAAAGAGAGTGAGATGCCAGCTCCTTTCATTCAGTCAGTAGCTTCAATCATTTCTGGACGTTTTTCAATGGCAAAAATCAATGAATATTGTAAATGCACAAACAGTAATTTCTCCGCATTGCAAGGTGCAATTCTGAAATTTTTTGCTTTTTCCTGCTCCTCTTAGCATGATAAAGAAGATTCAAAGAGAGTGATATTCCAGCTCCTTTCATTCAGTCAGTACCTTCAATCATTTCTGGACGTTTTTCAATGGCAAAAATCAATGAATATTGTAAATGCACAAACAGTAATTTCTCCGCATTGCAAGGTGCAATTCTGAAATTTTTTGCTTTTTCCTGCTCCTCTTAGCATGATAAAGAATATTCAAAGAGAGTGAGATGCCAGCTCCTTTCATTCAGTCAGTAGCTTCAATCATTTCTGGACGTTTTTCAATGGCAAAAATCAATGAATATTGTAAATGCACAAACTGTAATTTCTCCGCATTGCAAGGTGCAATTCTGAAATTTTTTGCTTTTTCCTGCTCCTCTTAGCATGATAAAGAAGATTCAAAGAGAGTGAGATGCCAGCTCCTTTCATTCAGTCAGTAGCTTCAATCATTTCTGGATGTTTTTCAATGGCAAAAATCAATGAATATTGTAAATGCACAAACAGTAATTTCTCCGCATTGCAAGGTGCAATTCTGAAATTTTTTGCTTTTTCCTGCTCCTCTTAGCATGATAAAGAAGATTCAAAGAGAGTGAGATGCCAGCTCCTTTCCTTCAGTCAGTAGCTTCAATCATTTCTGGTATATGAATAACATGATTTTTTTCAATGGCAAAAATCAATGAATTTTGTAAATGCACAAACAGTAATTTCTCCGCATTGCAAGGCGCAATTCTGAAATTTTTTGCTTTTTCCTGCTCCTCTTAGCATGATAAAGAAGATTCAAAGAGAGTGAGATGCCAGCTCCTTTCATTCAGTCAGTAGCTTCAATCATTTCTGGACATTTTTCAATGGCAAAAATCAATGAATATTGTAAATGCACAAACAGTAATTTCTCCGCATTGCAAGGTGCAATTCTGAAATTTTTTGCTTTTTCCTGCTCCTCTTAGCATGATAAAGAAGATTCAAAGAGAGTGAGATGCCAGCTCCTTTCATTCAGTCAGTAGCTTCAATCATTTCTGGACGTTTTTCAATGGCAAAAATCAATGAATATTGTAAATGCACAAACAGTAATTTCTCCGCATTGCAAGGTGCAATTCTGAAATTTTTTGCTTTTTCCTGCTCCTCTTAGCATGATAAAGAAGATTCAAAGAGAGTGATATTCCAGCTCCTTTCATTCAGTCAGTACCTTCAATCATTTCTGGACGTTTTTCAATGGCAAAAATCAATGAATATTGTAAATGCACAAACAGTAATTTCTCCGCATTGCAAGGTGCAATTCTGAAATTTTTTGCTTTTTCCTGCTCCTCTTAGCATGATAAAGAATATTCAAAGAGAGTGAGATGCCAGCTCCTTTCATTCAGTCAGTAGCTTCAATCATTTCTGGACGTTTTTCTATGGCAAAAATCAATGAATATTGTAAATGCACAAACTGTAATTTCTCCGCATTGCAAGGTGCAATTCTGAAATTTTTTGCTTTTTCCTGCTCCTCTTAGCATGATAAAGAAGATTCAAAGAGAGTGAGATGCCAGCTCCTTTCATTCAGTCAGTAGCTTCAATCATTTCTGGACGTTTTTCAATGGCAAAAATCAATGAATATTGTAAATGCACAAACAGTAATTTCTCCGCATTGCAAGGTGCAATTCTGAAATTTTTTGCTTTTTCCTGCTCCTCTTAGCATGATAAACAAGATTCAAAGAGAGTGAGATACCAGCTCCTTTCATTCAGTCAGTAGCTTCAATCATTTCTGGACGTTTTTCAATGGCAAAAATCATTGAATATTGTAAATGCACAAACAGTAATTTCTCCGCATTGCAAGGTGCAATTCTGAAATTTTTTACTTTTTCCTGCTCCTCTTAGCATGATAAAGAAGATTCAAAGAGAGTGAGATGCCAGCTCCTTTCATTCAGTCAGTAGCTTCAATCATTTCTGGTATATGAATAACATGATGTTTTTCAATCGCAAAAATCAATGAATATTGTAAATGCACAAACAGTAATTTCTCCGCATTGCAAGGTGCAATTCTGAAATTTTTTGCTTTTTCCTGCTCCTCTTAGCATGATAAAGAAGATTCAAAGAGAGTGAGATGCCAGCTCCTTTCATTCAGTCAGTAGCTTCAATCATTTCTGGACGTTTTTCAATGGCAAAAATCAATGAATATTGTAAATGCACAAACAGTAATTTCTCCGCATTGCAAGGTGCAATTCTGAAATTTTTTGCTTTTTCCTGCTCCTCTTAGCATGATAAAGAAGATTCAAAGAGAGTGAGATGCCAGCTCCTTTCCTTCAGTCAGTAGCTTCAATCATTTCTGGTATATGAATAACATGATGTTTTTCAATGGCAAAAATCAATGAATTTTGTAAATGCACAAACAGTAATTTCTCCGCATTGCAAGGCGCAATTCTGAAATTTTTTGCTTTTTCCTGCTCCTCTTAGCATGATAAAGAAGATTCAAAGAGAGTGAGATGCCAGCTCCTTTCATTCAGTCAGTAGCTTAATCATTTCTGGACATTTTTCAATGGCAAAAATCAATGAATATTGTAAATGCACAAACAGTAATTTCTCCGCATTGCAAGGTGCAATTCTGAAATTTTTTGCTTTTTCCTGCTCCTCTTAGCATGATAAAGAAGATTCAAAGAGAGTGAGATGCCAGCTCCTTTCATTCAGTCAGTAGCTTCTATCATTTCTGGACGTTTTTCAATGGCAAAAATCAATGAATATTGTAAATGCACAAACAGTAATTTCTCCGCATTGCAAGGTGCAATTCTGAAATTTTTTGCTTTTTCCTGCTCCTCTTAGCATGATAAAGAAGATTCAAAGAGAGTGAGGTGCCAGCTCCTTTCATTCAGTCAGGAGCTTCAAACATTTCTGGTATATGAATAACATGTTTTTCAATGGCAAAAATCAATGAATATTGTAAATGCACAAACAGTAATTTCTCCGCATTGCAAGGTGCAATTCTGAAATTTTTTGCTTTTTCCTGCTCCTCTTAGCATGATAAAGAAGATTCAAAGAGAGTGAGATGCCAGCTCCTTTCATTCAGTCAGTAGCTTCAATCATTTCTGGACGTTTTTCAATGGCAAAAATCAATGAATATTGTAAATGCACAAACTGTAATTTCTCCGCATTGCAAGGTGCAATTCTGAAATTTTTTGCATTTTCCTGCTCCTCTTAGCATGATAAAGAAGATTCAAAGAGAGTGAGATGCCAGCTCCTTTCATTCAGTCAGTAGCTTCAATCATTTCTGGACGTTTTTCAATGGCAAAAATCAACGAATATTGTAAATGCACAAACAGTAATTTCTCCGCATTGCAAGGTGCAATTCTGAAATTTTTTGCTTTTTCCTGCTCCTCTTAGCATGATAAAGAAGATTCAAAGAGAGTGAGATGCCAGCTCCTTTCATTCAGTCAGTAGCTTCAATCATTTCTGGACGTTTTTCAATGGCAAAAATCAATGAATATTGTAAATGCACAAACAGTAATTTCTCCGCATTGCAAGGTGCAATTCTGAAATTTTTTGCTTTTTCCTGCTCCTCTTAGCATGATAAAGAAGATTCAAAGAGAGTGAGATGCCAGCTCCTTTCATTCAGTCAGTAGCTTCAATCATTTCTGGACGTTTTTCAATGGCAAAAATCAATGAATATTGTAAATGCACAAACAGTAATTTCTCCGCATTGCAAGGTGCAATTCTGAAATTTTTTGCTTTTTCCTGCTCCTCTTAGCATGATAAAGAAGATTCAAAGAGAGTGAGATGCCAGCTCCTTTCATTCAGTCAGTAGCTTCAAACATTTCTGGTATATGAATAACATGATGTTTTTCAATGGCAAAAATCAATGAATATTGTAAATGCACAAAGAGTAATTTCTCCGCATTGCAAGGTGCAAGTCTGAAATTTTTTGCTTTTTCCTGCTCCTCTTAGCATGATAAAGAAGATTCAAAGAGAGTGAGATGCCAGCTCCTTTCATTCAGTCAGTAGCTTCAAACATTTCTGGTATATGAATAACATGATGTTTTTCAATGGCAAAAATCAATGAATATTGTAAATGCACAAACAGTAATTTCTCCGCATTGCAAGGTGCAAGTCTGAAATTTTTTGCTTTTTCCTGCTCCTCTTAGCATGATAAAGAAGATTCAAAGAGAGTGAGATGCCAGCTCCTTTCATTCAGTCAGTAGCTTCAATCATTTCTGGACGTTTTTCAATGGTAAAAATCAATGAATATTGTAAATGCACAAACAGTAATTTCTCCACATTGCAAGGTGCAATTCTGAAATTTTTTGCTTTTTCCTGCTCCTCTTAGCATGATAAAGAAGATTCAAAGAGAGTGAGATGCCAGCTCCTTTCATTCAGTCAGTAGCTTCAAACATTTCTGGTATATGAATAACATGATGTTTTTCAATGGCAAAAATCAATGAATATTGTAAATGCACAAACAGTAATTTCTCCGCATTGCAAGGTGCAATTCTGAAATTTTTTGCTTTTTCCTGCTCCTCTTAGCATGATAAAGAAGATTCAAAGAGAGTGAGATGCCAGCTTCTTTCATTCAGTCAGTAGCTTCAATCATTTCTGGATGTTTTTCAATGGCAAAAATCAATGAATATTGTAAATGCACAAACTGTAATTTCTCCGCATTGCAAGGTGCAATTCTGAAATTTTTTGCTTTTTCCTGCTCCTCTTAGCATGATAAAGAAGATTCAAAGAGAGTGAGATGCCAGCTCCTTTCATTCAGTCAGTAGCTTCAATCATTTCTGGACGTTTTTCAATGGCAAAAATCAATGAATATTGTAAATGCACAAACAGTAATTTCTCCGCATTGCAAGGTGCAATTCTGAAATTTTTTGCTTTTTCCTGCTCCTCTTAGCATGATAAAGAAGATTCAAAGAGAGTGAGATGCCAGCTCCTTTCATTCAGTCAGTACCTTCAATCATTTCTGGACGTTTTTCAATGGCAAAAATCAATGAATATTGTAAATGCACAAACAGTAATTTCTCCGCATTGCAAGGTGCAATTCTGAAATTTTTTGCTTTTTCCCGCTCCTCTTAGCATGATAAAGAAGATTCAAAGAGAGTGAGGTGCCAGCTCCTTTCATTCAGTCAGTAGCTTCAAACATTTCTGGTATATGAATAACATGTTTTTCAATGGCAAAAATCAATGAATATTGTAAATGCACAAACAGTAATTTCTCCGCATTGCAACGTGCAATTCTGAAATTTTTTGCTTTTTCCTGCTCCTCTTAGCATGATAAAGAAGATTCAAAGAGAGTGAGATGCCAGCTCCTTTCATTCAGTCAGTAGCTTCAATCATTTCTGGACGTTTTTCAATGGCAAAAATCAATGAATATTGTAAATGCACAAACAGTAATTTCTCCGCATTGCAAGGTGCAATTCTGAAATTTTTTGCTTTTTCCTGCTCCTCTTAGCATGATAAAGAAGATACAAAGAGAGTGAGATGCCAGCTCCTTTCATTCAGTCAGTAGCTTCAATCATTTCTGGACGTTTTTCAATGGCAAAAATCAATGAATATTGTAAATGCACAAACAGTAATTTCTCCGCATTGCAAGGTGCAATTCTGAAATTTTTTGCTTTTTCCTGCTCCTCTTAGCAGGATAAAGAAGATTCAAAGAGAGTGAGATGCCAGCTCCTTTCATTCAGTCAGTGGCTTCAAACATTTCTGGTATATGAATAACATGATGTTTTTCAATGGCAAAAATCAATGAATATTGTAAATGCACAAACAGTAATTTCTCCGCATTGCAAGGTGCAAGTCTGAAATTTTTTGCTTTTTCCTGCTCCTCTTAGCATGATAAAGAAGATTCAAAGAGAGTGAGATGCCAGCTACTTTCATTCAGTCAGTAGCTTCAATCATTTCTGGACGTTTTTCAATGGTAAAAATCAATGAATATTGTAAATGCACAAACAGTAATTTCTCCACATTGCAATGTGCAATTCTAAAATTTTTTGCTTTTTCCTGCTCCTCTTAGCATGATAAAGAAGATTCAAAGAGAGTGAGATGCCAGCTCCTTTCATTCAGTCAGTACCTTCAATCATTTCTGGACGTTTTTCAATGGCAAAAATCAATGAATATTGTAAATGCACAAACAGTAATTTCTCCGCATTGCAAGGTGCAAGTCTGAAAATTTTTGCTTTTTCCTGCTCCTCTTAGCATGATAAAGAAGATTCAAAGAGAGTGAGATGCCAGCTACTTTCATTCAGTCAGTAGCTTCAATCATTTCTGGACGTTTTTCAATGGTAAAAATCAATGAATATTGTAAATGCACAAACAGTAATTTCTCCACATTGCAAGGTGCAATTCTGAAATTTTTTGCTTTTTCCTGCTCCTCTTAGCATGATAAAGAACATTCAAAGAGAGTGAGATGCCAGCTCCTTTCATTCAGTCAGTAGCTTCAATCATTTCTGGACGTTTTTCAATGGCAAAAATCAATGAATATTGTAAATGCACAAACAGTAATTTCTCCGCATTGCAAGGTGCAATTCTGAAATTTTTTGCTTTTTCCTGCTCCTCTTAGCATGATAAAGAAGATTCAAAGAGAGTGAGATGCCAGCTCCTTTCATTCAGTCAGTACCTTCAATCATTTCTGGACGTTTTTCAATGGCAAAAATCAATGAATATTGTAAATGCACAAACAGTAATTTCTCCGCATTGCAAGGTGCAATTCTGAAATTTTTTGCTTTTTCTCGCTCCTCTTAGCATGATAAAGAAGATTCAAAGAGAGTGAGGTGCCAGCTCCTTTCATTCAGTCAGTAGCTTCAAACATTTCTGGTATATGAATAACATGTTTTTCAATGGCAAAAATCAATGAATATTGTAAATGCACAAACAGTAATTTCTCCGCATTGCAAGGTGCAATTCTGAAATTTTTTGCTTTTTCCTGCTCCTCTTAGCATGATAAAGAAGATTCAAAGAGAGTGAGATGCCAGCTCCTTTCATTCAGTCAGTAGCTTCAATCATTTCTGGACGTTTTTCAATGGCAAAAATCAATGAATATTGTAAATGCACAAACAGTAATTTCTCCGCATTGCAAGGTGCAATTCTGAAATTTTTTGCTTTTTCCTGCTCCTCTTAGCATGATAAAGAAGATTCAAAGAGAGTGAGATGCCAGCTCCTTTCATTCAGTCAGTAGCTTCAATCATTTCTGGACGTTTTTCAATGGCAAAAATCAATGAATATTGTAAATGCACAAACAGTAATTTCTCCGCATTGCAAGGTGCAATTCTGAAATTTTTTGCTTTTTCCTGCTCCTCTTAGCATGATAAAGAAGATTCAAAGAGAGTGAGATGCCAGCTCCTTTCATTCAGTCAGTAGCTTCAAACATTTCTGGTATATGAATAACATAATGTTTTTCAATGGCAAAAATCAATGAATATTGTAAATGCACAAACAGTAATTTCTCCGCATTGCAAGGTGCAAGTCTGAAATTTTTTGCTTTTTCCTGCTCCTCTTAGCATGATAAAGAAGATTCAAAGAGAGTGAGATGCCAGCTACTTTCATTCAGTCAGTAGCTTCAATCATTTCTGGACGTTTTTCAATGGCAAAAATCAATGAATATTGTAAATGCACAAACTGTAATTTCTCCGCATTGCAAGGTGCAATTCTGAAATTTTTTGCATTTTCCTGCTCCTCTTAGCATGATAAAGAAGATTCAAAGAGAGTGAGATGCCAGCTCCTTTCATTCAGTCAGTAGCTTCAATCATTTCTGGACGTTTTTCAATGGCAAAAATCAACGAATATTGTAAATGCACAAACAGTAATTTCTCCGCATTGCAAGGTGCAATTCTGAAATTTTTTGCTTTTTCCTGCTCCTCTTAGCATGATAAAGAAGATTCAAAGAGAGTGAGATGCCAGCTCCTTTCATTCAGTCAGTAGCTTCAAACATTTCTGGTATATGAATAACATAATGTTTTTCAATGGCAAAAATCAATGAATATTGTAAATGCACAAACAGTAATTTCTCCGCATTGCAAGGTGCAAGTCTGAAATTTTTTGCTTTTTCCTGCTCCTCTTAGCATGATAAAGAAGATTCAAAGAGAGTGAGATGCCAGCTACTTTCATTCAGTCAGTAGCTTCAATCATTTCTGGACGTTTTTCAATGGCAAAAATCAATGAATATTGTAAATGCACAAACTGTAATTTCTCCGCATTGCAAGGTGCAATTCTGAAATTTTTTGCATTTTCCTGCTCCTCTTAGCATGATAAAGAAGATTCAAAGAGAGTGAGATGCCAGCTCCTTTCATTCAGTCAGTAGCTTCAATCATTTCTGGACGTTTTTCAATGGCAAAAATCAACGAATATTGTAAATGCACAAACAGTAATTTCTCCGCATTGCAAGGTGCAATTCTGAAATTTTTTGCTTTTTCCTGCTCCTCTTAGCATGATAAAGAAGATTCAAAGAGAGTGAGATGCCAGCTCCTTTCATTCAGTCAGTAGCTTCAATCATTTCTGGACGTTTTTCAATGGCAAAAATCAATGAATATTGTAAATGCACAAACAGTAATTTCTCCGCATTGCAAGGTGCAATTCTGAAATTTTTTGCTTTTTCCTGCTCCTCTTAGCATGATAAAGAAGATTCAAAGAGAGTGAGATGCCAGCTCCTTTCATTCAGTCAGTAGCTTCAATCATTTCTGGACGTTTTTCAATGGCAAAAATCAATGAATATTGTAAATGCACAAACAGTAATTTCTCCGCATTGCAAGGTGCAATTCTGAAATTTTTTGCTTTTTCCTGCTCCTCTTAGCATGATAAAGAAGATTCAAAGAGAGTGAGATGCCAGCTCCTTTCATTCAGTCAGTAGCTTCAAACATTTCTGGTATATGAATAACATGATGTTTTTCAATGGCAAAAATCAATGAATATTGTAAATGCACAAACAGTAATTTCTCCGCATTGCAAGGTGCAAGTCTGAAATTTTTTGCTTTTTCCTGCTCCTCTTAGCATGATAAAGAAGATTCAAAGAGAGTGAGATGCCAGCTCCTTTCATTCAGTCAGTAGCTTCAAACATTTCTGGTATATGAATAACATGATGTTTTTCAATGGCAAAAATCAATGAATATTGTAAATGCACAAACAGTAATTTCTCCGCATTGCAAGGTGCAAGTCTGAAATTTTTTGCTTTTTCCTGCTCCTCTTAGCATGATAAAGAAGATTCAAAGAGAGTGAGATGCCAGCTCCTTTCATTCAGTCAGTAGCTTCAATCATTTCTGGACGTTTTTCAATGGTAAAAATCAATGAATATTGTAAATGCACAAACAGTAATTTCTCCACATTGCAAGGTGCAATTCTGAAATTTTTTGCTTTTTCCTGCTCCTCTTAGCATGATAAAGAAGATTCAAAGAGAGTGAGATGCCAGCTCCTTTCATTCAGTCAGTAGCTTCAAACATTTCTGGTATATGAATAACATGATGTTTTTCAATGGCAAAAATCAATGAATATTGTAAATGCACAAACAGTAATTTCTCCGCATTGCAAGGTGCAATTCTGAAATTTTTTGCTTTTTCCTGCTCCTCTTAGCATGATAAAGAAGATTCAAAGAGAGTGAGATGCCAGCTTCTTTCATTCAGTCAGTAGCTTCAATCATTTCTGGATGTTTTTCAATGGCAAAAATCAATGAATATTGTAAATGCACAAACTGTAATTTCTCCGCATTGCAAGGTGCAATTCTGAAATTTTTTGCTTTTTCCTGCTCCTCTTAGCATGATAAAGAAGATTCAAAGAGAGTGAGATGCCAGCTCCTTTCATTCAGTCAGTAGCTTCAATCATTTCTGGACGTTTTTCAATGGCAAAAATCAATGAATATTGTAAATGCACAAACAGTAATTTCTCCGCATTGCAAGGTGCAATTCTGAAATTTTTTGCTTTTTCCTGCTCCTCTTAGCATGATAAAGAAGATTCAAAGAGAGTGAGATGCCAGCTCCTTTCATTCAGTCAGTACCTTCAATCATTTCTGGACGTTTTTCAATGGCAAAAATCAATGAATATTGTAAATGCACAAACAGTAATTTCTCCGCATTGCAAGGTGCAATTCTGAAATTTTTTGCTTTTTCCCGCTCCTCTTAGCATGATAAAGAAGATTCAAAGAGAGTGAGGTGCCAGCTCCTTTCATTCAGTCAGTAGCTTCAAACATTTCTGGTATATGAATAACATGTTTTTCAATGGCAAAAATCAATGAATATTGTAAATGCACAAACAGTAATTTCTCCGCATTGCAACGTGCAATTCTGAAATTTTTTGCTTTTTCCTGCTCCTCTTAGCATGATAAAGAAGATTCAAAGAGAGTGAGATGCCAGCTCCTTTCATTCAGTCAGTAGCTTCAATCATTTCTGGACGTTTTTCAATGGCAAAAATCAATGAATATTGTAAATGCACAAACAGTAATTTCTCCGCATTGCAAGGTGCAATTCTGAAATTTTTTGCTTT
This sequence comes from Phyllobates terribilis, assembly GCF_046119375.1. Classification (NCBI taxonomy): domain Eukaryota; kingdom Metazoa; phylum Chordata; class Amphibia; order Anura; family Dendrobatidae; genus Phyllobates; species Phyllobates terribilis. Next base: position 113,671 of record NW_027364815.1, read on the forward strand.
TTCCTGCTCCTCTTAGCATGATAAAGAAGATACAAAGAGAGTGAGATGCCAGCTCCTTTCATTCAGTCAGTAGCTTCAATCATTTCTGGACGTTTTTCAATGGCAAAAATCAATGAATATTGTAAATGCACAAACAGTAATTTCTCCGCATTGCAAGGTGCAATTCTGAAATTTTTTGCTTTTTCCTGCTCCTCTTAGCAGGATAAAGAAGATTCAAAGAGAGTGAGATGCCAGCTCCTTTCATTCAGTCAGTGGCTTCAAACATTTCTGGTATATGAATAACATGATGTTTTTCAATGGCAAAAATCAATGAATATTGTAAATGCACAAACAGTAATTTCTCCGCATTGCAAGGTGCAAGTCTGAAATTTTTTGCTTTTTCCTGCTCCTCTTAGCATGATAAAGAAGATTCAAAGAGAGTGAGATGCCAGCTACTTTCATTCAGTCAGTAGCTTCAATCATTTCTGGACGTTTTTCAATGGTAAAAATCAATGAATATTGTAAATGCACAAACAGTAATTTCTCCACATTGCAATGTGCAATTCTAAAATTTTTTGCTTTTTCCTGCTCCTCTTAGCATGATAAAGAAGATTCAAAGAGAGTGAGATGCCAGCTCCTTTCATTCAGTCAGTACCTTCAATCATTTCTGGACGTTTTTCAATGGCAAAAATCAATGAATATTGTAAATGCACAAACAGTAATTTCTCCGCATTGCAAGGTGCAAGTCTGAAAATTTTTGCTTTTTCCTGCTCCTCTTAGCATGATAAAGAAGATTCAAAGAGAGTGAGATGCCAGCTACTTTCATTCAGTCAGTAGCTTCAATCATTTCTGGACGTTTTTCAATGGTAAAAATCAATGACTATTGTAAATGCACAAACAGTAATTTCTCCACATTGCAAGGTGCAATTCTGAAATTTTTTGCTTTTTCCTGCTCCTCTTAGCATGATAAAGAACATTCAAAGAGAGTGAGATGCCAGCTCCTTTCATTCAGTCAGTAGCTTCAATCATTTCTGGACGTTTTTCAATGGCAAAAATCAATGAATATTGTAAATGCACAAACAGTAATTTCTCCGCATTGCAAGGTGCAATTCTGAAATTTTTTGCTTTTTCCTGCTCCTCTTAGCATGATAAAGAAGATTCAAAGAGAGTGAGATGCCAGCTCCTTTCATTCAGTCAGTACCTTCAATCATTTCTGGACGTTTTTCAATGGCAAAAATCAATGAATATTGTAAATGCACAAACAGTAATTTCTCCGCATTGCAAGGTGCAATTCTGAAATTTTTTGCTTTTTCTCGCTCCTCTTAGCATGATAAAGAAGATTCAAAGAGAGTGAGGTGCCAGCTCATTTCATTCAGTCAGTAGCTTCAAACATTTCTGGTATATGAATAACATGTTTTTCAATGGCAAAAATCAATGAATATTGTAAATGCACAAACAGTAATTTCTCCGCATTGCAAGGTGCAATTCTGAAATTTTTTGCTTTTTCCTGCTCCTCTTAGCATGATAAAGAAGATTCAAAGAGAGTGAGATGCCAGCTCCTTTCATTTAGTCAGTAGCTTCAATCATTTCTGGACGTTTTTCAATGGCAAAAATCAATGAATATTGTAAATGCACAAACAGTAATTTCTCCGCATTGCAAGGTGCAATTCTGAAATTTTTTGCTTTTTCCTGCTCCTCTTAGCATGATAAAGAAGATTCAAAGAGAGTGAGATGCCAGCTCCTTTCATTCAGTCAGTAGCTTCAATCATTTCTGGACGTTTTTCAATGGCAAAAATCAATGAATATTGTAAATGCACAAACAGTAATTTCTCCGCATTGCAAGGTGCAATTCTGAAATTTTTTGCTTTTTCCTGCTCCTCTTAGCATGATAAAGAAGATTCAAAGAGAGTGAGATGCCAGCTCCTTTCATTCAGTCAGTAGCTTCAAACATTTCTGGTATATGAATAACATAATGTTTTTCAATGGCAAAAATCAATGAATATTGTAAATGCACAAACAGTAATTTCTCCGCATTGCAAGGTGCAAGTCTGAAATTTTTTGCTTTTTCCTGCTCCTCTTAGCATGATAAAGAAGATTCAAAGAGAGTGAGATGCCAGCTACTTTCATTCAGTCAGTAGCTTCAATCATTTCTGGACGTTTTTCAATGGTAAAAATCAATGAATATTGTAAATGCACAAACAGTAATTTCTCCACATTGCAATGTGCAATTCTAAAATTTTTTGCTTTTTCCTGCTCCTCTTAGCATGATAAAGAAGATTCAAAGAGAGTGAGATGCCAGCTCCTTTCATTCAGTCAGTAGCTTCAAACATTTCTGGTATATGAATAACATGATGTTTTTCAATGGCAAAAATCAATGAATATTGTAAATGCACAAACAGTAATTTCTCCGCATTGCAAGGTGCAATTCTGAAATTTTTTGCTTTTTCCTGCTCCTCTTAGCATGATAAAGAAGATTCAAAGAGAGTGAGATGCCAACTCCTTTCATTCAGTCAGTAGCTTCAAACATTTCTGGTATATGAATAACATGATGTTTTTCAATGGCAAAAATCAATGAATATTGTAAATGCACAAACAGTAATTTCTCCGCATTGCAAGGTGCAATTCTGAAATTTTTTGCTTTTTCCTGCTCCTCTTAGCATGATAAAGAAGATTCAAAGAGAGTGAGATGCCAGCTCCTTTCATTCAGTCAGTAGCTTCAATCATTTCTGGACGTTTTTCAATGGCAAAAATCAATGAATATTGTAAATGCACAAACAGTAATTTCTCCGCATTGCAAGGTGCAATTCTGAAATTTTTTGCTTTTTCCTGCTCCTCTTAGCATGATAAAGAAGATTCAAAGAGAGTGAGATGCCAGCTCCTTTCATTCAGTCAGTAGCTTCAATCATTTCTGGACGTTTTTCAATGGCAAAAATCAATGAATATTGTAAATGCACAAACAGTAATTTCTCCGCATTGCAAGGTGCAATTCTGAAATTTTTTGCTTTTTCCTGCTCCTCTTAGCATGATAAAGAAGATTCAAAGAGAGTGAGATGCCAGCTCCTTTGATTCAGTCAGTAGCTTCAAACATTTCTGGTATATGAATAACATGATGTTTTTCAATGGCAAAAATCAATGAATATTGTAAATGCACAAACAGTAATTTCTCCGCATTGCAAGGTGCAAGTCTGAAATTTTTTGCTTTTTCCTGCTCCTCTTAGCATGATAAAGAAGATTCAAAGAGAGTGAGATGCCAGCTACTTTCATTCAGTCAGTAGCTTCAATCATTTCTGGACGTTTTTCAATGGTAAAAATCAATGAATATTGTAAATGCACAATCAGTAATTTCTCCACATTGCAAGGTGCAATTCTGAAATTTTTTGCTTTTTCCTGCTCCTCTTAGCATGATAAAGAAGATTCAAAGAGAGTGAGATGCCAGCTCCTTTCATTCAGTCAGTAGCTTCAAACATTTCTGGTATATGAATAACATGATGTTTTTCAATGGCAAAAATCAATGAATATTGTAAATGCACAAACAGTAATTTCTCCGCATTGCAAGGTGCAAGTCTGAAATTTTTTGCTTTTTCCTGCTCCTCTTAGCATGATAAAGAAGATTCAAAGAGAGTGAGATGCCAGCTACTTTCATTCAGTCAGTAGCTTCAATCATTTCTGGACGTTTTTCAATGGTAAAAATCAATGAATATTGTAAATGCACAAACAGTAATTTCTCCACATTGCAAGGTGCAATTCTGAAATTTTTTGCTTTTTCCTGCTCCTCTTAGCATGATAAAGAAGATTCAAAGAGAGTGAGATGCCAGCTCCTTTCATTCAGTCAGTAGCTTCAAACATTTCTGGTATATGAATAACATGATGTTTTTCAATGGCAAAAATCAATGAATATTGTAAATGCACAAACAGTAATTTCTCCACATTGCAAGGTGCAATTCTGAAATTTTTTGCTTTTTCCTGCTCCTCTTAGCATGATAAAGAAGATTCAAAGAGAGTGAGATGCCAGCTCCTTTCATTCAGTCAGTAGCTTCAAACATTTCTGGTATATGAATAACATGATGTTTTTCAATGGCAAAAATCAATGAATATTGTAAATGCACAAACAGTAATTTCTCCGCATTGCAAGGTGCAATTCTGAAATTTTTTGCTTTTTCCTGCTCCTCTTAGCATGATAAAGAAGATTCAAAGAGAGTGAGATGCCAGCTCCTTTCATTCAGTCAGTAGCTTCAATCATTTCTGGACGTTTTTCAATGGCAAAAATCAATGAATATTGTAAATGCACAAACAGTAATTTCTCCGCATTGCAAGGTGCAATTCTGAAATTTTTTGCTTTTTCCTGCTCCTCTTAGCATGATAAAGAAGATTCAAAGAGAGTGAGATGTCAGCTCCTTTCATTCAGCCAGTAGCTTCAAACATTTCTGGTATATGAATAACATGATGTTTTTCAATGGCAAAAATCAATGAATATTGTAAATGCACAAACAGTAATTTCTCCGCATTGCAAGGTGCAATTCTGAAATTTTTTGCTTTTTCCTGCTCCTCTTAGCATGATAAAGAAGATTCAAAGAGAGTGAGATGCCAGCTCCTTTCATTCAGTCAGTAGCTTCAATCATTTCTGGACGTTTTTCAATGGCAAAAATCAATGAATATTGTAAATGCACAAACAGTAATTTCTCCGCATTGCAAGGTGCAATTCTGAAATTTTTTGCTTTTTCCTGCTCCTCTTAGCATGATAAAGAAGATTCAAAGAGAGTGAGATGCCAGCTCCTTTCGTTCAGTCAGTAGCTTCAATCATTTCTGGACGTTTTTCAATGGCAAAAATCATTGAATATTATAAATGCACAAACAGTAATTTCTCCGCATTGCAAGGTGCAATTCTGAAATTTTTTGCTTTTTCTCGCTCCTCTTAGCATGATAAAGAAGATTCAAAGAGAGTGAGGTGCCAGCTCCTTTCATTCAGTCAGTAGCTTCAAACATTTCTGGTATATGAATAACATGTTTTTCAATGGCAAAAATCAATGAATATTGTAAATGCACAAACAGTAATTTCTCCGCATTGCAAGGTGCAATTCTGAAATTTTTTGCTTTTTCCTGCTCCTCTTAGCATGATAAAGAAGATTCAAAGAGAGTGAGATGCCAGCTCCTTTCATTCAGTCAGTAGCTTCAATCATTTCTGGACGTTTTTCAATGGCAAAAATCAATGAATATTGTAAATGCACAAACAGTAATTTCTCCGCATTGCAAGGTGCAATTCTGAAATTTTTTGCTTTTTCCTGCTCCTCTTAGCATGATAAAGAAGATTCAAAGAGAGTGAGATGCCAGCTCCTTTCATTCAGTCAGTAGCTTCAATCATTTCTGGACGTTTTTCAATGGCAATAATCAATGAATATTGTAAATGCACAAACAGTAATTTCTCCGCATTGCAAGGTGCAATTCTGAAATTTTTTGCTTTTTCCTGCTCCTCTTAGCATGATAAAGAAGATTCAAAGAGAGTGAGATGCCAGCTCCTTTCATTCAGTCAGTAGCTTCAAACATTTCTGGTATATGAATAACATGATGTTTTTCAATGGCAAAAATCAATGAATATTGTAAATGCACAAACAGTAATTTCTCCGCATTGCAAGGTGCAAGTCTGAAATTTTTTGCTTTTTCCTGCTCCTCTTAGCATGATAAAGAAGATTCAAAGAGAGTGAGATGCCAGCTACTTTCATTCAGTCAGTAGCTTCAATCATTTCTGGACGTTTTTCAATGGTAAAAATCAATGAATATTGTAAATGCACAAACAGTAATTTCTCCACATTGCAATGTGCAATTCTAAAATTTTTTGCTTTTTCCTGCTCCTCTTAGCATGATAAAGAAGATTCAAAGAGAGTGAGATGCCAGCTCCTTTCATTCAGTCAGTAGCTTCAAACATTTCTGGTATATGAATAACATGATGTTTTTCAATGGCAAAAATCAATGAATATTGTAAATGCACAAACAGTAATTTCTCCGCATTGCAAGGTGCAATTCTGAAATTTTTTGCTTTTTCCTGCTCCTCTTAGCATGATAAAGAAGATTCAAAGAGAGTGAGATGCCAACTCCTTTCATTCAGTCAGTAGCTTCAAACATTTCTGGTATATGAATAACATGATGTTTTTCAATGGCAAAAATCAATGAATATTGTAAATGCACAAACAGTAATTTCTCCGCATTGCAAGGTGCAATTCTGAAATTTTTTGCTTTTTCCTGCTCCTCTTAGCATGATAAAGAAGATTCAAAGAGAGTGAGATGCCAGCTCCTTTCATTCAGTCAGTAGCTTCAATCATTTCTGGACGTTTTTCAATGGCAAAAATCAATGAATATTGTAAATGCACAAACAGTAATTTCTCCGCATTGCAAGGTGCAATTCTGAAATTTTTTGCTTTTTCCTGCTCCTCTTAGCATGATAAAGAAGATTCAAAGAGAGTGAGATGCCAGCTCCTTTCATTCAGTCAGTACCTTCAATCATTTCTGGACGTTTTTCAATGGCAAAAATCAATGAATATTGTAAATGCACAAACAGTAATTTCTCCGCATTGCAAGGTGCAATTCTGAAATTTTTTGCTTTTTCCTGCTCCTCTTAGCATGATAAAGAAGATTCAAAGAGAGTGAGATGCCAGCTCCTTTCATTCAGTCAGTAGCTTCAATCATTTCTGGACGTTTTTCAATGGCAAAAATCAATGAATATTGTAAATGCACAAACAGTAATTTCTCCGCATTGCAAGGTGCAATTCTGAAATTTTTTGCTTTTTCCTGCTCCTCTTAGCATGATAAAGAAGATTCAAAGAGAGTGAGATGCCAGCTCCTTTCATTCAGTCAGTACCTTCAATCATTTCTGGACGTTTTTCAATGGCAAAAATCAATGAATATTGTAAATGCACAAACAGTAATTTCTCCGCATTGCAAGGTGCAATTCTGAAATTTTTTGCTTTTTCCTGCTCCTCTTAGCATGATAAAGAAGATTCAAAGAGAGTGAGATGCCAGCTCCTTTCATTCAGTCAGTAGCTTCAATCATTTCTGGACGTTTTTCAATGGCAAAAATCAATGAATATTGTAAATGCACAAACTGTAATTTCTCCGCATTGCAAGGTGCAATTCTGAAATTTTTTGCTTTTTCCTGCTCCTCTTAGCATGATAAAGAAGATTCAAAGAGAGTGAGATGCCAGCTCCTTTCATTCAGTCAGTAGCTTCAATCATTTCTGGTATATGAATAACATGATGTTTTTCAATAGCAAAAATCAATGAATATTGTAAATGCACAAACAGTAATTTCTCCGCATTGCAAGGTGCAATTCTGAAATTTTTTGCTTTTTCCTGCTCCTCTTAGCATGATAAAGAAGATTCAAAGAGAGTGAGATGCCAGCTCATTTCATTCAGTCAGTAGCTTCAATCATTTCTGGACGTTTTTCAATGGCAAAAATCAATGAATATTGTAAATGCACAAACAGTAATTTCTCCGCATTGCAAGGTGCAATTCTGAAATTTTTTGCTTTTTCCTGCTCCTCTTAGCATGATAAACAAGATTCAAAGAGAGTGAGATGCCAGCTCCTTTCATTCAGTCAGTAGCTTCAATCATTTCTGGACGTTTTTCAATGGCAAAAATCAATGAATATTGTAAATGCACAAACAGTAATTTCTCCGCATTGCAAGGCGCAATTCTGAAATTTTTTGCTTTTTCCTGCTCCTCTTAGCATGATAAAGAAGATTCACAGAGAGTGAGATGCCAGCTCCTTTCATTCAGTCAGTAGCTTCAATCATTTCTGGTATATGAATAACATGATGTTTTTCAATGGCAAAAATCAATGAATATTGTAAATGCACAAACAGTAATTTCTCCGCATTGCAAGGTGCAATTCTGAAATTTTTTGCTTTTTCCTGCTCCTCTTAGCATGATAAAGAAGATTCAAAGAGAGTGAGATGCCAGCTCCTTTCATTCAGTCAGTAGCTTCAATCATTTCTGGACGTTTTTCAATGGCAAAAATCAATGAATATTGTAAATGCACAAACAGTAATTTCTCCGCATTGCAAGGTGCAATTCTGAAATTTTTTGCTTTTTCCTGCTCCTCTTAGCATGATAAACAAGATTCAAAGAGAGTGAGATGCCAGCTCCTTTCATTCAGTCAGTAGCTTCAATCATTTCTGGACGTTTTTCAATGGCAAAAATCATTGAATATTGTAAATGCACAAACAGTAATTTCTCCGCATTGCAAGGTGCAATTCTGAAATTTTTTACTTTTTCCTGCTCCTCTTAGCATGATAAAGAAGATTCAAAGAGAGTGAGATGCCAGCTCCTTTCATTCAGTCAGTAGCTTCAATCATTTCTGGTATATGAATAACATGATGTTTTTCAATCGCAAAAATCAATGAATATTGTAAATGCACAAACAGTAATTTCTCCGCATTGCAAGGTGCAATTCTGAAATTTTTTGCTTTTTCCTGCTCCTCTTAGCATGATAAAGAAGATTCAAAGAGAGTGAGATGCCAGCTCCTTTCATTCAGTCAGTAGCTTCAATCATTTCTGGATGTTTTTCAATGGCAAAAATCAATGAATATTGTAAATGCACAAACAGTAATTTCTCCGCATTGCAAGGTGCAATTCTGAAATTTTTTGCTTTTTCCTGCTCCTCTTAGCATGATAAAGAAGATTCAAAGAGAGTGAGATGCCAGCTCCTTTCCTTCAGTCAGTAGCTTCAATCATTTCTGGTATATGAATAACATGATGTTTTTCAATGGCAACAATCAATGAATTTTGTAAATGCACAAACAGTAATTTCTCCGCATTGCAAGGCGCAATTCTGAAATTTTTTGCTTTTTCCTGCTCCTCTTAGCATGATAAAGAAGATTCAAAGAGAGTGAGATGCCAGCTCCTTTCATTCAGTCAGTAGCTTCAATCATTTCTGGACGTTTTTCAATGGCAAAAATCATTGAATATTGTAAATGCACAAACAGTAATTTCTCCGCATTGCAAGGTGCAATTCTGAAATTTTTTACTTTTTCCTGCTCCTCTTAGCATGATAAAGAAGATTCAAAGAGAGTGAGATGCCAGCTCCTTTCATTCAGTCAGTAGCTTCAATCATTTCTGGTATATGAATAACATGATGTTTTTCAATCGCAAAAATCAATGAATATTGTAAATGCACAAACAGTAATTTCTCCGCATTGCAAGGTGCAATTCTGAAATTTTTTGCTTTTTCCTGCTCCTCTTAGCATGATAAAGAAGATTCAAAGAGAGTGAGATGCCAGCTCCTTTCATTCAGTCAGTAGCTTCAATCATTTCTGGATGTTTTTCAATGGCAAAAATCAATGAATATTGTAAATGCACAAACAGTAATTTCTCCGCATTGCAAGGTGCAATTCTGAAATTTTTTGCTTTTTCCTGCTCCTCTTAGCATGATAAAGAAGATTCAAAGAGAGTGAGATGCCAGCTCCTTTCCTTCAGTCAGTAGCTTCAATCATTTCTGGTATATGAATAACATGATGTTTTTCAATGGCAACAATCAATGAATTTTGTAAATGCACAAACAGTAATTTCTCCGCATTGCAAGGCGCAATTCTGAAATTTTTTGCTTTTTCCTGCTCCTCTTAGCATGATAAAGAAGATTCAAAGAGAGTGAGATGCCAGCTCCTTTCATTCAGTCAGTAGCTTCAATCATTTCTGGACATTTTTCAATGGCAAAAATCAATGAATATTGTAAATGCACAAACAGTAATTTCTCCGCATTGCAAGGTGCAATTCTGAAATTTTTTGCTTTTTCCTGCTCCTCTTAGCATGATAAAGAAGATTCAAAGAGAGTGAGATGCCAGCTCCTTTCATTCAGTCAGTAGCTTCAATCATTTCTGGACGTTTTTCAATGGCAAAAATCAATGAATATTGTAAATGCACAAACAGTAATTTCTCCGCATTGCAAGGTGCAATTCTGAAATTTTTTGCTTTTTCCTGCTCCTCTTAGCATGATAAAGAAGATTCAAAGAGAGTGATATTCCAGCTCCTTTCATTCAGTCAGTACCTTCAATCATTTCTGGACGTTTTTCAATGGCAAAAATCAATGAATATTGTAAATGCACAAACAGTAATTTCTCCGCATTGCAAGGTGCAATTCTGAAATTTTTTGCTTTTTCCTGCTCCTCTTAGCATGATAAAGAATATTCAAAGAGAGTGAGATGCCAGCTCCTTTCATTCAGTCAGTAGCTTCAATCATTTCTGGACGTTTTTCAATGGCAAAAATCAATGAATATTGTAAATGCACAAACTGTAATTTCTCCGCATTGCAAGGTGCAATTCTGAAATTTTTTGCTTTTTCCTGCTCCTCTTAGCATGATAAAGAAGATTCAAAGAGAGTGAGATGCCAGCTCCTTTCATTCAGTCAGTAGCTTCAATCATTTCTGGATGTTTTTCAATGGCAAAAATCAATGAATATTGTAAATGCACAAACAGTAATTTCTCCGCATTGCAAGGTGCAATTCTGAAATTTTTTGCTTTTTCCTGCTCCTCTTAGCATGATAAAGAAGATTCAAAGAGAGTGAGATGCCAGCTCCTTTCCTTCAGTCAGTAGCTTCAATCATTTCTGGTATATGAATAACATGATTTTTTTCAATGGCAAAAATCAATGAATTTTGTAAATGCACAAACAGTAATTTCTCCGCATTGCAAGGCGCAATTCTGAAATTTTTTGCTTTTTCCTGCTCCTCTTAGCATGATAAAGAAGATTCAAAGAGAGTGAGATGCCAGCTCCTTTCATTCAGTCAGTAGCTTCAATCATTTCTGGACATTTTTCAATGGCAAAAATCAATGAATATTGTAAATGCACAAACAGTAATTTCTCCGCATTGCAAGGTGCAATTCTGAAATTTTTTGCTTTTTCCTGCTCCTCTTAGCATGATAAAGAAGATTCAAAGAGAGTGAGATGCCAGCTCCTTTCATTCAGTCAGTAGCTTCAATCATTTCTGGACGTTTTTCAATGGCAAAAATCAATGAATATTGTAAATGCACAAACAGTAATTTCTCCGCATTGCAAGGTGCAATTCTGAAATTTTTTGCTTTTTCCTGCTCCTCTTAGCATGATAAAGAAGATTCAAAGAGAGTGATATTCCAGCTCCTTTCATTCAGTCAGTACCTTCAATCATTTCTGGACGTTTTTCAATGGCAAAAATCAATGAATATTGTAAATGCACAAACAGTAATTTCTCCGCATTGCAAGGTGCAATTCTGAAATTTTTTGCTTTTTCCTGCTCCTCTTAGCATGATAAAGAATATTCAAAGAGAGTGAGATGCCAGCTCCTTTCATTCAGTCAGTAGCTTCAATCATTTCTGGACGTTTTTCTATGGCAAAAATCAATGAATATTGTAAATGCACAAACTGTAATTTCTCCGCATTGCAAGGTGCAATTCTGAAATTTTTTGCTTTTTCCTGCTCCTCTTAGCATGATAAAGAAGATTCAAAGAGAGTGAGATGCCAGCTCCTTTCATTCAGTCAGTAGCTTCAATCATTTCTGGTATATGAATAACATGATGTTTTTCAATAGCAAAAATCAATGAATATTGTAAATGCACAAACAGTAATTTCTCCGCATTGCAAGGTGCAATTCTGAAATTTTTTGCTTTTTCCTGCTCCTCTTAGCATGATAAAGAAGATTCAAAGAGAGTGAGATGCCAGCTCCTTTCATTCAGTCAGTAGCTTCAATCATTTCTGGACGTTTTTCAATGGCAAAAATCAATGAATATTGTAAATGCACAAACAGTAATTTCTCCGCATTGCAAGGTGCAATTCTGAAATTTTTTGCTTTTTCCTGCTCCTCTTAGCATGATAAACAAGATTCAAAGAGAGTGAGATACCAGCTCCTTTCATTCAGTCAGTAGCTTCAATCATTTCTGGACGTTTTTCAATGGCAAAAATCATTGAATATTGTAAATGCACAAACAGTAATTTCTCCGCATTGCAAGGTGCAATTCTGAAATTTTTTACTTTTTCCTGCTCCTCTTAGCATGATAAAGAAGATTCAAAGAGAGTGAGATGCCAGCTCCTTTCATTCAGTCAGTAGCTTCAATCATTTCTGGTATATGAATAACATGATGTTTTTCAATCGCAAAAATCAATGAATATTGTAAATGCACAAACAGTAATTTCTCCGCATTGCAAGGTGCAATTCTGAAATTTTTTGCTTTTTCCTGCTCCTCTTAGCATGATAAAGAAGATTCAAAGAGAGTGAGATGCCAGCTCCTTTCATTCAGTCAGTAGCTTCAATCATTTCTGGACGTTTTTCAATGGCAAAAATCAATGAATATTGTAAATGCACAAACAGTAATTTCTCCGCATTGCAAGGTGCAATTCTGAAATTTTTTGCTTTTTCCTGCTCCTCTTAGCATGATAAAGAAGATTCAAAGAGAGTGAGATGCCAGCTCCTTTCCTTCAGTCAGTAGCTTCAATCATTTCTGGTATATGAATAACATGATGTTTTTCAATGGCAAAAATCAATGAATTTTGTAAATGCACAAACAGTAATTTCTCCGCATTGCAAGGCGCAATTCTGAAATTTTTTGCTTTTTCCTGCTCCTCTTAGCATGATAAAGAAGATTCAAAGAGAGTGAGATGCCAGCTCCTTTCATTCAGTCAGTAGCTTCAATCATTTCTGGACATTTTTCAATGGCAAAAATCAATGAATATTGTAAATGCACAAACAGTAATTTCTCCGCATTGCAAGGTGCAATTCTGAAATTTTTTGCTTTTTCCTGCTCCTCTTAGCATGATAAAGAAGATTCAAAGAGAGTGAGATGCCAGCTCCTTTCATTCAGTCAGTAGCTTCTATCATTTCTGGACGTTTTTCAATGGCAAAAATCAATGAATATTGTAAATGCACAAACAGTAATTTCTCCGCATTGCAAGGTGCAATTCTGAAATTTTTTGCTTTTTCCTGCTCCTCTTAGCATGATAAAGAAGATTCAAAGAGAGTGAGGTGCCAGCTCCTTTCATTCAGTCAGGAGCTTCAAACATTTCTGGTATATGAATAACATGTTTTTCAATGGCAAAAATCAATGAATATTGTAAATGCACAAACAGTAATTTCTCCGCATTGCAAGGTGCAATTCTGAAATTTTTTGCTTTTTCCTGCTCCTCTTAGCATGATAAAGAAGATTCAAAGAGAGTGAGATGCCAGCTCCTTTCATTCAGTCAGTAGCTTCAATCATTTCTGGACGTTTTTCAATGGCAAAAATCAATGAATATTGTAAATGCACAAACTGTAATTTCTCCGCATTGCAAGGTGCAATTCTGAAATTTTTTGCATTTTCCTGCTCCTCTTAGCATGATAAAGAAGATTCAAAGAGAGTGAGATGCCAGCTCCTTTCATTCAGTCAGTAGCTTCAATCATTTCTGGACGTTTTTCAATGGCAAAAATCAACGAATATTGTAAATGCACAAACAGTAATTTCTCCGCATTGCAAGGTGCAATTCTGAAATTTTTTGCTTTTTCCTGCTCCTCTTAGCATGATAAAGAAGATTCAAAGAGAGTGAGATGCCAGCTCCTTTCATTCAGTCAGTAGCTTCAATCATTTCTGGACGTTTTTCAATGGCAAAAATCAATGAATATTGTAAATGCACAAACAGTAATTTCTCCGCATTGCAAGGTGCAATTCTGAAATTTTTTGCTTTTTCCTGCTCCTCTTAGCATGATAAAGAAGATTCAAAGAGAGTGAGATGCCAGCTCCTTTCATTCAGTCAGTAGCTTCAATCATTTCTGGACGTTTTTCAATGGCAAAAATCAATGAATATTGTAAATGCACAAACAGTAATTTCTCCGCATTGCAAGGTGCAATTCTGAAATTTTTTGCTTTTTCCTGCTCCTCTTAGCATGATAAAGAAGATTCAAAGAGAGTGAGATGCCAGCTCCTTTCATTCAGTCAGTAGCTTCAATCATTTCTGGACGTTTTTCAATGGCAAAAATCAATGAATATTGTAAATGCACAAACAGTAATTTCTCCGCATTGCAAGGTGCAATTCTGAAATTTTTTGCTTTTTCCTGCTCCTCTTAGCATGATAAAGAAGATTCAAAGAGAGTGAGATGCCAGCTCCTTTCATTCAGTCAGTAGCTTCAAACATTTCTGGTATATGAATAACATAATGTTTTTCAATGGCAAAAATCAATGAATATTGTAAATGCACAAACAGTAATTTCTCCGCATTGCAAGGTGCAAGTCTGAAATTTTTTGCTTTTTCCTGCTCCTCTTAGCATGATAAAGAAGATTCAAAGAGAGTGAGATGCCAGCTACTTTCATTCAGTCAGTAGCTTCAATCATTTCTGGACGTTTTTCAATGGTAAAAATCAATGAATATTGTAAATGCACAAACAGTAATTTCTCCACATTGCAATGTGCAATTCTAAAATTTTTTGCTTTTTCCTGCTCCTCTTAGCATGATAAAGAAGATTCAAAGAGAGTGAGATGCCAGCTCCTTTCATTCAGTCAGTAGCTTCAAACATTTCTGGTATATGAATAACATGATGTTTTTCAATGGCAAAAATCAATGAATATTGTAAATGCACAAACAGTAATTTCTCCGCATTGCAAGGTGCAATTCTGAAATTTTTTGCTTTTTCCTGCTCCTCTTAGCATGATAAAGAAGATTCAAAGAGAGTGAGATGCCAACTCCTTTCATTCAGTCAGTAGCTTCAAACATTTCTGGTATATGAATAACATGATGTTTTTCAATGGCAAAAATCAATGAATATTGTAAATGCACAAACAGTAATTTCTCCGCATTGCAAGGTGCAATTCTGAAATTTTTTGCTTTTTCCTGCTCCTCTTAGCATGATAAAGAAGATTCAAAGAGAGTGAGATGCCAGCTCCTTTCATTCAGTCAGTAGCTTCAATCATTTCTGGACGTTTTTCAATGGCAAAAATCAATGAATATTGTAAATGCACAAACAGTAATTTCTCCGCATTGCAAGGTGCAATTCTGAAATTTTTTGCTTTTTCCTGCTCCTCTTAGCATGATAAAGAAGATTCAAAGAGAGTGAGATGCCAGCTCCTTTCATTCAGTCAGTAGCTTCAATCATTTCTGGACGTTTTTCAATGGCAAAAATCAATGAATATTGTAAATGCACAAACAGTAATTTCTCCGCATTGCAAGGTGCAATTCTGAAATTTTTTGCTTTTTCCTGCTCCTCTTAGCATGATAAAGAAGATTCAAAGAGAGTGAGATGCCAGCTCCTTTGATTCAGTCAGTAGCTTCAAACATTTCTGGTATATGAATAACATGATGTTTTTCAATGGCAAAAATCAATGAATATTGTAAATGCACAAACAGTAATTTCTCCGCATTGCAAGGTGCAAGTCTGAAATTTTTTGCTTTTTCCTGCTCCTCTTAGCATGATAAAGAAGATTCAAAGAGAGTGAGATGCCAGCTACTTTCATTCAGTCAGTAGCTTCAATCATTTCTGGACGTTTTTCAATGGTAAAAATCAATGAATATTGTAAATGCACAATCAGTAATTTCTCCACATTGCAAGGTGCAATTCTGAAATTTTTTGCTTTTTCCTGCTCCTCTTAGCATGATAAAGAAGATTCAAAGAGAGTGAGATGCCAGCTCCTTTCATTCAGTCAGTAGCTTCAAACATTTCTGGTATATGAATAACATGATGTTTTTCAATGGCAAAAATCAATGAATATTGTAAATGCACAAACAGTAATTTCTCCGCATTGCAAGGTGCAAGTCTGAAATTTTTTGCTTTTTCCTGCTCCTCTTAGCATGATAAAGAAGATTCAAAGAGAGTGAGATGCCAGCTACTTTCATTCAGTCAGTAGCTTCAATCATTTCTGGACGTTTTTCAATGGTAAAAATCAATGAATATTGTAAATGCACAAACAGTAATTTCTCCACATTGCAAGGTGCAATTCTGAAATTTTTTGCTTTTTCCTGCTCCTCTTAGCATGATAAAGAAGATTCAAAGAGAGTGAGATGCCAGCTCCTTTCATTCAGTCAGTAGCTTCAAACATTTCTGGTATATGAATAACATGATGTTTTTCAATGGCAAAAATCAATGAATATTGTAAATGCACAAACAGTAATTTCTCCACATTGCAAGGTGCAATTCTAAAATTTTTTGCTTTTTCCTGCTCCTCTTAGCATGATAAAGAAGATTCAAAGAGAGTGAGATGCCAGCTCCTTTCATTCAGTCAGTAGCTTCAAACATTTCTGGTATATGAATAACATGATGTTTTTCAATGGCAAAAATCAATGAATATTGTAAATGCACAAACAGTAATTTCTCCGCATTGCAAGGTGCAATTCTGAAATTTTTTGCTTTTTCCTGCTCCTCTTAGCATGATAAAGAAGATTCAAAGAGAGTGAGATGCCAGCTCCTTTCATTCAGTCAGTAGCTTCAATCATTTCTGGACGTTTTTCAATGGCAAAAATCAATGAATATTGTAAATGCACAAACAGTAATTTCTCCGCATTGCAAGGTGCAATTCTGAAATTTTTTGCTTTTTCCTGCTCCTCTTAGCATGATAAAGAAGATTCAAAGAGAGTGAGATGTCAGCTCCTTTCATTCAGCCAGTAGCTTCAAACATTTCTGGTATATGAATAACATGATGTTTTTCAATGGCAAAAATCAATGAATATTGTAAATGCACAAACAGTAATTTCTCCGCATTGCAAGGTGCAATTCTGAAATTTTTTGCTTTTTCCTGCTCCTCTTAGCATGATAAAGAAGATTCAAAGAGAGTGAGATGCCAGCTCCTTTCATTCAGTCAGTAGCTTCAATCATTTCTGGACGTTTTTCAATGGCAAAAATCAATGAATATTGTAAATGCACAAACAGTAATTTCTCCGCATTGCAAGGTGCAATTCTGAAATTTTTTGCTTTTTCCTGCTCCTCTTAGCATGATAAAGAAGATTCAAAGAGAGTGAGATGCCAGCTCCTTTCGTTCAGTCAGTAGCTTCAATCATTTCTGGACGTTTTTCAATGGCAAAAATCATTGAATATTATAAATGCACAAACAGTAATTTCTCCGCATTGCAAGGTGCAATTCTGAAATTTTTTGCTTTTTCTCGCTCCTCTTAGCATGATAAAGAAGATTCAAAGAGAGTGAGGTGCCAGCTCCTTTCATTCAGTCAGTAGCTTCAAACATTTCTGGTATATGAATAACATGTTTTTCAATGGCAAAAATCAATGAATATTGTAAATGCACAAACAGTAATTTCTCCGCATTGCAAGGTGCAATTCTGAAATTTTTTGCTTTTTCCTGCTCCTCTTAGCATGATAAAGAAGATTCAAAGAGAGTGAGATGCCAGCTCCTTTCATTCAGTCAGTAGCTTCAATCATTTCTGGACGTTTTTCAATGGCAAAAATCAATGAATATTGTAAATGCACAAACAGTAATTTCTCCGCATTGCAAGGTGCAATTCTGAAATTTTTTGCTTTTTCCTGCTCCTCTTAGCATGATAAAGAAGATTCAAAGAGAGTGAGATGCCAGCTCCTTTCATTCAGTCAGTAGCTTCAATCATTTCTGGACGTTTTTCAATGGCAATAATCAATGAATATTGTAAATGCACAAACAGTAATTTCTCCGCATTGCAAGGTGCAATTCTGAAATTTTTTGCTTTTTCCTGCTCCTCTTAGCATGATAAAGAAGATTCAAAGAGAGTGAGATGCCAGCTCCTTTCATTCAGTCAGTAGCTTCAAACATTTCTGGTATATGAATAACATGATGTTTTTCAATGGCAAAAATCAATGAATATTGTAAATGCACAAACAGTAATTTCTCCGCATTGCAAGGTGCAAGTCTGAAATTTTTTGCTTTTTCCTGCTCCTCTTAGCATGATAAAGAAGATTCAAAGAGAGTGAGATGCCAGCTACTTTCATTCAGTCAGTAGCTTCAATCATTTCTGGACGTTTTTCAATGGTAAAAATCAATGAATATTGTAAATGCACAAACAGTAATTTCTCCACATTGCAATGTGCAATTCTAAAATTTTTTGCTTTTTCCTGCTCCTCTTAGCATGATAAAGAAGATTCAAAGAGAGTGAGATGCCAGCTCCTTTCATTCAGTCAGTAGCTTCAAACATTTCTGGTATATGAATAACATGATGTTTTTCAATGGCAAAAATCAATGAATATTGTAAATGCACAAACAGTAATTTCTCCGCATTGCAAGGTGCAATTCTGAAATTTTTTGCTTTTTCCTGCTCCTCTTAGCATGATAAAGAAGATTCAAAGAGAGTGAGATGCCAACTCCTTTCATTCAGTCAGTAGCTTCAAACATTTCTGGTATATGAATAACATGATGTTTTTCAATGGCAAAAATCAATGAATATTGTAAATGCACAAACAGTAATTTCTCCGCATTGCAAGGTGCAATTCTGAAATTTTTTGCTTTTTCCTGCTCCTCTTAGCATGATAAAGAAGATTCAAAGAGAGTGAGATGCCAGCTCCTTTCATTCAGTCAGTAGCTTCAATCATTTCTGGACGTTTTTCAATGGCAAAAATCAATGAATATTGTAAATGCACAAACAGTAATTTCTCCGCATTGCAAGGTGCAATTCTGAAATTTTTTGCTTTTTCCTGCTCCTCTTAGCATGATAAAGAAGATTCAAAGAGAGTGAGATGCCAGCTCCTTTCATTCAGTCAGTACCTTCAATCATTTCTGGACGTTTTTCAATGGCAAAAATCAATGAATATTGTAAATGCACAAACAGTAATTTCTCCGCATTGCAAGGTGCAATTCTGAAATTTTTTGCTTTTTCCTGCTCCTCTTAGCATGATAAAGAAGATTCAAAGAGAGTGAGATGCCAGCTCCTTTCATTCAGTCAGTAGCTTCAATCATTTCTGGACGTTTTTCAATGGCAAAAATCAATGAATATTGTAAATGCACAAACAGTAATTTCTCCGCATTGCAAGGTGCAATTCTGAAATTTTTTGCTTTTTCCTGCTCCTCTTAGCATGATAAAGAAGATTCAAAGAGAGTGAGATGCCAGCTCCTTTCATTCAGTCAGTACCTTCAATCATTTCTGGACGTTTTTCAATGGCAAAAATCAATGAATATTGTAAATGCACAAACAGTAATTTCTCCGCATTGCAAGGTGCAATTCTGAAATTTTTTGCTTTTTCCTGCTCCTCTTAGCATGATAAAGAAGATTCAAAGAGAGTGAGATGCCAGCTCCTTTCATTCAGTCAGTAGCTTCAATCATTTCTGGACGTTTTTCAATGGCAAAAATCAATGAATATTGTAAATGCACAAACTGTAATTTCTCCGCATTGCAAGGTGCAATTCTGAAATTTTTTGCTTTTTCCTGCTCCTCTTAGCATGATAAAGAAGATTCAAAGAGAGTGAGATGCCAGCTCCTTTCATTCAGTCAGTAGCTTCAATCATTTCTGGTATATGAATAACATGATGTTTTTCAATAGCAAAAATCAATGAATATTGTAAATGCACAAACAGTAATTTCTCCGCATTGCAAGGTGCAATTCTGAAATTTTTTGCTTTTTCCTGCTCCTCTTAGCATGATAAAGAAGATTCAAAGAGAGTGAGATGCCAGCTCCTTTCATTCAGTCAGTAGCTTCAATCATTTCTGGACGTTTTTCAATGGCAAAAATCAATGAATATTGTAAATGCACAAACAGTAATTTCTCCGCATTGCAAGGTGCAATTCTGAAATTTTTTGCTTTTTCCTGCTCCTCTTAGCATGATAAACAAGATTCAAAGAGAGTGAGATGCCAGCTCCTTTCATTCAGTCAGTAGCTTCAATCATTTCTGGACGTTTTTCAATGGCAAAAATCAATGAATATTGTAAATGCACAAACAGTAATTTCTCCGCATTGCAAGGTGCAATTCTGAAATTTTTTGCTTTTTCCTGCTCCTCTTAGCATGATAAAGAAGATTCACAGAGAGTGAGATGCCAGCTCCTTTCATTCAGTCAGTAGCTTCAATCATTTCTGGTATATGAATAACATGATGTTTTTCAATGGCAAAAATCAATGAATATTGTAAATGCACAAACAGTAATTTCTCCGCATTGCAAGGTGCAATTCTGAAATTTTTTGCTTTTTCCTGCTCCTCTTAGCATGATAAAGAAGATTCAAAGAGAGTGAGATGCCAGCTCCTTTCATTCAGTCAGTAGCTTCAATCATTTCTGGACGTTTTTCAATGGCAAAAATCAATGAATATTGTAAATGCACAAACAGTAATTTCTCCGCATTGCAAGGTGCAATTCTGAAATTTTTTGCTTTTTCCTGCTCCTCTTAGCATGATAAAGAAGATTCAAAGAGAGTGAGATGCCAGCTCCTTTCATTCAGTCAGTAGCTTCAATCATTTCTGGACGTTTTTCAATGGCAAAAATCATTGAATATTGTAAATGCACAAACAGTAATTTCTCCGCATTGCAAGGTGCAATTCTGAAATTTTTTACTTTTTCCTGCTCCTCTTAGCATGATAAAGAAGATTCAAAGAGAGTGAGATGCCAGCTCCTTTCATTCAGTCAGTAGCTTCAATCATTTCTGGTATATGAATAACATGATGTTTTTCAATCGCAAAAATCAATGAATATTGTAAATGCACAAACAGTAATTTCTCCGCATTGCAAGGTGCAATTCTGAAATTTTTTGCTTTTTCCTGCTCCTCTTAGCATGATAAAGAAGATTCAAAGAGAGTGAGATGCCAGCTCCTTTCATTCAGTCAGTAGCTTCAATCATTTCTGGATGTTTTTCAATGGCAAAAATCAATGAATATTGTAAATGCACAAACAGTAATTTCTCCGCATTGCAAGGTGCAATTCTGAAATTTTTTGCTTTTTCCTGCTCCTCTTAGCATGATAAAGAAGATTCAAAGAGAGTGAGATGCCAGCTCCTTTCCTTCAGTCAGTAGCTTCAATCATTTCTGGTATATGAATAACATGATGTTTTTCAATGGCAACAATCAATTAATTTTTCTAAATGCACAAACAGTAATTTCTCCGCATTGCAAGGCGCAATTCTGAAATTTTTTGCTTTTTCCTGCTCCTCTTAGCATGATAAAGAAGATTCAAAGAGAGTGAGATGCCAGCTCCTTTCATTCAGTCAGTAGCTTCAATCATTTCTGGACATTTTTCAATGGCAAAAATCAATGAATATTGTAAATGCACAAACAGTAATTTCTCCGCATTGCAAGGTGCAATTCTGAAATTTTTTGCTTTTTCCTGCTCCTCTTAGCATGATAAAGAAGATTCAAAGAGAGTGAGATGCCAGCTCCTTTCATTCAGTCAGTAGCTTCAATCATTTCTGGACGTTTTTCAATGGCAAAAATCAATGAATATTGTAAATGCACAAACAGTAATTTCTCCGCATTGCAAGGTGCAATTCTGAAATTTTTTGCTTTTTCCTGCTCCTCTTAGCATGATAAAGAAGATTCAAAGAGAGTGATATTCCAGCTCCTTTCATTCAGTCAGTACCTTCAATCATTTCTGGACGTTTTTCAATGGCAAAAATCAATGAATATTGTAAATGCACAAACAGTAATTTCTCCGCATTGCAAGGTGCAATTCTGAAATTTTTTGCTTTTTCCTGCTCCTCTTAGCATGATAAAGAATATTCAAAGAGAGTGAGATGCCAGCTCCTTTCATTCAGTCAGTAGCTTCAATCATTTCTGGACGTTTTTCAATGGCAAAAATCAATGAATATTGTAAATGCACAAACTGTAATTTCTCCGCATTGCAAGGTGCAATTCTGAAATTTTTTGCTTTTTCCTGCTCCTCTTAGCATGATAAAGAAGATTCAAAGAGAGTGAGATGCCAGCTCCTTTCATTCAGTCAGTAGCTTCAATCATTTCTGGATGTTTTTCAATGGCAAAAATCAATGAATATTGTAAATGCACAAACAGTAATTTCTCCGCATTGCAAGGTGCAATTCTGAAATTTTTTGCTTTTTCCTGCTCCTCTTAGCATGATAAAGAAGATTCAAAGAGAGTGAGATGCCAGCTCCTTTCCTTCAGTCAGTAGCTTCAATCATTTCTGGTATATGAATAACATGATTTTTTTCAATGGCAAAAATCAATGAATTTTGTAAATGCACAAACAGTAATTTCTCCGCATTGCAAGGCGCAATTCTGAAATTTTTTGCTTTTTCCTGCTCCTCTTAGCATGATAAAGAAGATTCAAAGAGAGTGAGATGCCAGCTCCTTTCATTCAGTCAGTAGCTTCAATCATTTCTGGACATTTTTCAATGGCAAAAATCAATGAATATTGTAAATGCACAAACAGTAATTTCTCCGCATTGCAAGGTGCAATTCTGAAATTTTTTGCTTTTTCCTGCTCCTCTTAGCATGATAAAGAAGATTCAAAGAGAGTGAGATGCCAGCTCCTTTCATTCAGTCAGTAGCTTCAATCATTTCTGGACGTTTTTCAATGGCAAAAATCAATGAATATTGTAAATGCACAAACAGTAATTTCTCCGCATTGCAAGGTGCAATTCTGAAATTTTTTGCTTTTTCCTGCTCCTCTTAGCATGATAAAGAAGATTCAAAGAGAGTGATATTCCAGCTCCTTTCATTCAGTCAGTACCTTCAATCATTTCTGGACGTTTTTCAATGGCAAAAATCAATGAATATTGTAAATGCACAAACAGTAATTTCTCCGCATTGCAAGGTGCAATTCTGAAATTTTTTGCTTTTTCCTGCTCCTCTTAGCATGATAAAGAATATTCAAAGAGAGTGAGATGCCAGCTCCTTTCATTCAGTCAGTAGCTTCAATCATTTCTGGACGTTTTTCTATGGCAAAAATCAATGAATATTGTAAATGCACAAACTGTAATTTCTCCGCATTGCAAGGTGCAATTCTGAAATTTTTTGCTTTTTCCTGCTCCTCTTAGCATGATAAAGAAGATTCAAAGAGAGTGAGATGCCAGCTCCTTTCATTCAGTCAGTAGCTTCAATCATTTCTGGTATATGAATAACATGATGTTTTTCAATAGCAAAAATCAATGAATATTGTAAATGCACAAACAGTAATTTCTCCGCATTGCAAGGTGCAATTCTGAAATTTTTTGCTTTTTCCTGCTCCTCTTAGCATGATAAAGAAGATTCAAAGAGAGTGAGATGCCAGCTCCTTTCATTCAGTCAGTAGCTTCAATCATTTCTGGACGTTTTTCAATGGCAAAAATCAATGAATATTGTAAATGCACAAACAGTAATTTCTCCGCATTGCAAGGTGCAATTCTGAAATTTTTTGCTTTTTCCTGCTCCTCTTAGCATGATAAACAAGATTCAAAGAGAGTGAGATACCAGCTCCTTTCATTCAGTCAGTAGCTTCAATCATTTCTGGACGTTTTTCAATGGCAAAAATCATTGAATATTGTAAATGCACAAACAGTAATTTCTCCGCATTGCAAGGTGCAATTCTGAAATTTTTTACTTTTTCCTGCTCCTCTTAGCATGATAAAGAAGATTCAAAGAGAGTGAGATGCCAGCTCCTTTCATTCAGTCAGTAGCTTCAATCATTTCTGGTATATGAATAACATGATGTTTTTCAATCGCAAAAATCAATGAATATTGTAAATGCACAAACAGTAATTTCTCCGCATTGCAAGGTGCAATTCTGAAATTTTTTGCTTTTTCCTGCTCCTCTTAGCATGATAAAGAAGATTCAAAGAGAGTGAGATGCCAGCTCCTTTCATTCAGTCAGTAGCTTCAATCATTTCTGGACGTTTTTCAATGGCAAAAATCAATGAATATTGTAAATGCACAAACAGTAATTTCTCCGCATTGCAAGGTGCAATTCTGAAATTTTTTGCTTTTTCCTGCTCCTCTTAGCATGATAAAGAAGATTCAAAGAGAGTGAGATGCCAGCTCCTTTCCTTCAGTCAGTAGCTTCAATCATTTCTGGTATATGAATAACATGATGTTTTTCAATGGCAAAAATCAATGAATTTTGTAAATGCACAAACAGTAATTTCTCCGCATTGCAAGGCGCAATTCTGAAATTTTTTGCTTTTTCCTGCTCCTCTTAGCATGATAAAGAAGATTCAAAGAGAGTGAGATGCCAGCTCCTTTCATTCAGTCAGTAGCTTCAATCATTTCTGGACATTTTTCAATGGCAAAAATCAATGAATATTGTAAATGCACAAACAGTAATTTCTCCGCATTGCAAGGTGCAATTCTGAAATTTTTTGCTTTTTCCTGCTCCTCTTAGCATGATAAAGAAGATTCAAAGAGAGTGAGATGCCAGCTCCTTTCATTCAGTCAGTAGCTTCTATCATTTCTGGACGTTTTTCAATGGCAAAAATCAATGAATATTGTAAATGCACAAACAGTAATTTCTCCGCATTGCAAGGTGCAATTCTGAAATTTTTTGCTTTTTCCTGCTCCTCTTAGCATGATAAAGAAGATTCAAAGAGAGTGAGGTGCCAGCTCCTTTCATTCAGTCAGGAGCTTCAAACATTTCTGGTATATGAATAACATGTTTTTCAATGGCAAAAATCAATGAATATTGTAAATGCACAAACAGTAATTTCTCCGCATTGCAAGGTGCAATTCTGAAATTTTTTGCTTTTTCCTGCTCCTCTTAGCATGATAAAGAAGATTCAAAGAGAGTGAGATGCCAGCTCCTTTCATTCAGTCAGTAGCTTCAATCATTTCTGGACGTTTTTCAATGGCAAAAATCAATGAATATTGTAAATGCACAAACTGTAATTTCTCCGCATTGCAAGGTGCAATTCTGAAATTTTTTGCATTTTCCTGCTCCTCTTAGCATGATAAAGAAGATTCAAAGAGAGTGAGATGCCAGCTCCTTTCATTCAGTCAGTAGCTTCAATCATTTCTGGACGTTTTTCAATGGCAAAAATCAACGAATATTGTAAATGCACAAACAGTAATTTCTCCGCATTGCAAGGTGCAATTCTGAAATTTTTTGCTTTTTCCTGCTCCTCTTAGCATGATAAAGAAGATTCAAAGAGAGTGAGATGCCAGCTCCTTTCATTCAGTCAGTAGCTTCAATCATTTCTGGACGTTTTTCAATGGCAAAAATCAATGAATATTGTAAATGCACAAACAGTAATTTCTCCGCATTGCAAGGTGCAATTCTGAAATTTTTTGCTTTTTCCTGCTCCTCTTAGCATGATAAAGAAGATTCAAAGAGAGTGAGATGCCAGCTCCTTTCATTCAGTCAGTAGCTTCAATCATTTCTGGACGTTTTTCAATGGCAAAAATCAATGAATATTGTAAATGCACAAACAGTAATTTCTCCGCATTGCAAGGTGCAATTCTGAAATTTTTTGCTTTTTCCTGCTCCTCTTAGCATGATAAAGAAGATTCAAAGAGAGTGAGATGCCAGCTCCTTTCATTCAGTCAGTAGCTTCAAACATTTCTGGTATATGAATAACATGATGTTTTTCAATGGCAAAAATCAATGAATATTGTAAATGCACAAACAGTAATTTCTCCGCATTGCAAGGTGCAAGTCTGAAATTTTTTGCTTTTTCCTGCTCCTCTTAGCATGATAAAGAAGATTCAAAGAGAGTGAGATGCCAGCTCCTTTCATTCAGTCAGTAGCTTCAAACATTTCTGGTATATGAATAACATGATGTTTTTCAATGGCAAAAATCAATGAATATTGTAAATGCACAAACAGTAATTTCTCCGCATTGCAAGGTGCAAGTCTGAAATTTTTTGCTTTTTCCTGCTCCTCTTAGCATGATAAAGAAGATTCAAAGAGAGTGAGATGCCAGCTCCTTTCATTCAGTCAGTAGCTTCAATCATTTCTGGACGTTTTTCAATGGTAAAAATCAATGAATATTGTAAATGCACAAACAGTAATTTCTCCACATTGCAAGGTGCAATTCTGAAATTTTTTGCTTTTTCCTGCTCCTCTTAGCATGATAAAGAAGATTCAAAGAGAGTGAGATGCCAGCTCCTTTCATTCAGTCAGTAGCTTCAAACATTTCTGGTATATGAATAACATGATGTTTTTCAATGGCAAAAATCAATGAATATTGTAAATGCACAAACAGTAATTTCTCCGCATTGCAAGGTGCAATTCTGAAATTTTTTGCTTTTTCCTGCTCCTCTTAGCATGATAAAGAAGATTCAAAGAGAGTGAGATGCCAGCTTCTTTCATTCAGTCAGTAGCTTCAATCATTTCTGGATGTTTTTCAATGGCAAAAATCAATGAATATTGTAAATGCACAAACTGTAATTTCTCCGCATTGCAAGGTGCAATTCTGAAATTTTTTGCTTTTTCCTGCTCCTCTTAGCATGATAAAGAAGATTCAAAGAGAGTGAGATGCCAGCTCCTTTCATTCAGTCAGTAGCTTCAATCATTTCTGGACGTTTTTCAATGGCAAAAATCAATGAATATTGTAAATGCACAAACAGTAATTTCTCCGCATTGCAAGGTGCAATTCTGAAATTTTTTGCTTTTTCCTGCTCCTCTTAGCATGATAAAGAAGATTCAAAGAGAGTGAGATGCCAGCTCCTTTCATTCAGTCAGTACCTTCAATCATTTCTGGACGTTTTTCAATGGCAAAAATCAATGAATATTGTAAATGCACAAACAGTAATTTCTCCGCATTGCAAGGTGCAATTCTGAAATTTTTTGCTTTTTCCCGCTCCTCTTAGCATGATAAAGAAGATTCAAAGAGAGTGAGGTGCCAGCTCCTTTCATTCAGTCAGTAGCTTCAAACATTTCTGGTATATGAATAACATGTTTTTCAATGGCAAAAATCAATGAATATTGTAAATGCACAAACAGTAATTTCTCCGCATTGCAACGTGCAATTCTGAAATTTTTTGCTTTTTCCTGCTCCTCTTAGCATGATAAAGAAGATTCAAAGAGAGTGAGATGCCAGCTCCTTTCATTCAGTCAGTAGCTTCAATCATTTCTGGACGTTTTTCAATGGCAAAAATCAATGAATATTGTAAATGCACAAACAGTAATTTCTCCGCATTGCAAGGTGCAATTCTGAAATTTTTTGCTTTTTCCTGCTCCTCTTAGCATGATAAAGAAGATACAAAGAGAGTGAGATGCCAGCTCCTTTCATTCAGTCAGTAGCTTCAATCATTTCTGGACGTTTTTCAATGGCAAAAATCAATGAATATTGTAAATGCACAAACAGTAATTTCTCCGCATTGCAAGGTGCAATTCTGAAATTTTTTGCTTTTTCCTGCTCCTCTTAGCAGGATAAAGAAGATTCAAAGAGAGTGAGATGCCAGCTCCTTTCATTCAGTCAGTGGCTTCAAACATTTCTGGTATATGAATAACATGATGTTTTTCAATGGCAAAAATCAATGAATATTGTAAATGCACAAACAGTAATTTCTCCGCATTGCAAGGTGCAAGTCTGAAATTTTTTGCTTTTTCCTGCTCCTCTTAGCATGATAAAGAAGATTCAAAGAGAGTGAGATGCCAGCTACTTTCATTCAGTCAGTAGCTTCAATCATTTCTGGACGTTTTTCAATGGTAAAAATCAATGAATATTGTAAATGCACAAACAGTAATTTCTCCACATTGCAATGTGCAATTCTAAAATTTTTTGCTTTTTCCTGCTCCTCTTAGCATGATAAAGAAGATTCAAAGAGAGTGAGATGCCAGCTCCTTTCATTCAGTCAGTACCTTCAATCATTTCTGGACGTTTTTCAATGGCAAAAATCAATGAATATTGTAAATGCACAAACAGTAATTTCTCCGCATTGCAAGGTGCAAGTCTGAAAATTTTTGCTTTTTCCTGCTCCTCTTAGCATGATAAAGAAGATTCAAAGAGAGTGAGATGCCAGCTACTTTCATTCAGTCAGTAGCTTCAATCATTTCTGGACGTTTTTCAATGGTAAAAATCAATGAATATTGTAAATGCACAAACAGTAATTTCTCCACATTGCAAGGTGCAATTCTGAAATTTTTTGCTTTTTCCTGCTCCTCTTAGCATGATAAAGAACATTCAAAGAGAGTGAGATGCCAGCTCCTTTCATTCAGTCAGTAGCTTCAATCATTTCTGGACGTTTTTCAATGGCAAAAATCAATGAATATTGTAAATGCACAAACAGTAATTTCTCCGCATTGCAAGGTGCAATTCTGAAATTTTTTGCTTTTTCCTGCTCCTCTTAGCATGATAAAGAAGATTCAAAGAGAGTGAGATGCCAGCTCCTTTCATTCAGTCAGTACCTTCAATCATTTCTGGACGTTTTTCAATGGCAAAAATCAATGAATATTGTAAATGCACAAACAGTAATTTCTCCGCATTGCAAGGTGCAATTCTGAAATTTTTTGCTTTTTCTCGCTCCTCTTAGCATGATAAAGAAGATTCAAAGAGAGTGAGGTGCCAGCTCCTTTCATTCAGTCAGTAGCTTCAAACATTTCTGGTATATGAATAACATGTTTTTCAATGGCAAAAAACAATGAATATTGTAAATGCACAAACAGTAATTTCTCCGCATTGCAAGGTGCAATTCTGAAATTTTTTGCTTTTTCCTGCTCCTCTTAGCATGATAAAGAAGATTCAAAGAGAGTGAGATGCCAGCTCCTTTCATTCAGTCAGTAGCTTCAATCATTTCTGGACGTTTTTCAATGGCAAAAATCAATGAATATTGTAAATGCACAAACAGTAATTTCTCCGCATTGCAAGGTGCAATTCTGAAATTTTTTGCTTTTTCCTGCTCCTCTTAGCATGATAAAGAAGATTCAAAGAGAGTGAGATGCCAGCTCCTTTCATTCAGTCAGTAGCTTCAATCATTTCTGGACGTTTTTCAATGGCAAAAATCAATGAATATTGTAAATGCACAAACAGTAATTTCTCCGCATTGCAAGGTGCAATTCTGAAATTTTTTGCTTTTTCCTGCTCCTCTTAGCATGATAAAGAAGATTCAAAGAGAGTGAGATGCCAGCTCCTTTCATTCAGTCAGTAGCTTCAAACATTTCTGGTATATGAATAACATAATGTTTTTCAATGGCAAAAATCAATGAATATTGTAAATGCACAAACAGTAATTTCTCCGCATTGCAAGGTGCAAGTCTGAAATTTTTTGCTTTTTCCTGCTCCTCTTAGCATGATAAAGAAGATTCAAAGAGAGTGAGATGCCAGCTACTTTCATTCAGTCAGTAGCTTCAATCATTTCTGGACGTTTTTCAATGGTAAAAATCAATGAATATTGTAAATGCACAAACAGTAATTTCTCCACATTGCAATGTGCAATTCTAAAATTTTTTGCTTTTTCCTGCTCCTCTTAGCATGATAAAGAAGATTCAAAGAGAGTGAGATGCCAGCTCCTTTCATTCAGTCAGTAGCTTCAAACATTTCTGGTATATGAATAACATGATGTTTTTCAATGGCAAAAATCAATGAATATTGTAAATGCACAAACAGTAATTTCTCCGCATTGCAAGGTGCAATTCTGAAATTTTTTGCTTTTTCCTGCTCCTCTTAGCATGATAAAGAAGATTCAAAGAGAGTGAGATGCCAACTCCTTTCATTCAGTCAGTAGCTTCAAACATTTCTGGTATATGAATAACATGATGTTTTTCAATGGCAAAAATCAATGAATATTGTAAATGCACAAACAGTAATTTCTCCGCATTGCAAGGTGCAATTCTGAAATTTTTTGCTTTTTCCTGCTCCTCTTAGCATGATAAAGAAGATTTAAAGAGAGTGAGATGCCAGCTCCTTTCATTCAGTCAGTAGCTTCAATCATTTCTGGACGTTTTTCAATGGCAAAAATCAATGAATATTGTAAATGCACAAACAGTAATTTCTCCGCATTGCAAGGTGCAATTCTGAAATTTTTTGCTTTTTCCTGCTCCTCTTAGCATGATAAAGAAGATTCAAAGAGAGTGAGATGCCAGCTCCTTTCATTCAGTCAGTAGCTTCAATCATTTCTGGACGTTTTTCAATGGCAAAAATCAATGAATATTGTAAATGCACAAACAGTAATTTCTCCGCATTGCAAGGTGCAATTCTGAAATTTTTTGCTTTTTCCTGCTCCTCTTAGCATGATAAAGAAGATTCAAAGAGAGTGAGATGCCAGCTCCTTTGATTCAGTCAGTAGCTTCAAACATTTCTGGTATATGAATAACATGATGTTTTTCAATGGCAAAAATCAATGAATATTGTAAATGCACAAACAGTAATTTCTCCGCATTGCAAGGTGCAAGTCTGAAATTTTTTGCTTTTTCCTGCTCCTCTTAGCATGATAAAGAAGATTCAAAGAGAGTGAGATGCCAGCTACTTTCATTCAGTCAGTAGCTTCAATCATTTCTGGACGTTTTTCAATGGTAAAAATCAATGAATATTGTAAATGCACAATCAGTAATTTCTCCACATTGCAAGGTGCAATTCTGAAATTTTTTGCTTTTTCCTGCTAATCTTAGCATGATAAAGAAGATTCAAAGAGAGTGAGATGCCAGCTCCTTTCATTCAGTCAGTAGCTTCAAACATTTCTGGTATATGAATAACATGATGTTTTTCAATGGCAAAAATCAATGAATATTGTAAATGCACAAACAGTAATTTCTCCGCATTGCAAGGTGCAAGTCTGAAATTTTTTGCTTTTTCCTGCTCCTCTTAGCATGATAAAGAAGATTCAAAGAGAGTGAGATGCCAGCTACTTTCATTCAGTCAGTAGCTTCAATCATTTCTGGACGTTTTTCAATGGTAAAAATCAATGAATATTGTAAATGCACAAACAGTAATTTCTCCACATTGCAAGGTGCAATTCTGAAATTTTTTGCTTTTTCCTGCTCCTCTTAGCATGATAAAGAAGATTCAAAGAGAGTGAGATGCCAGCTCCTTTCATTCAGTCAGTAGCTTCAAACATTTCTGGTATATGAATAACATGATGTTTTTCAATGGCAAAAATCAATGAATATTGTAAATGCACAAACAGTAATTTCTCCGCATTGCAAGGTGCAATTCTGAAATTTTTTGCTTTTTCCTGCTCCTCTTAGCATGATAAAGAAGATTCAAAGAGAGTGAGATGCCAGCTCCTTTCATTCAGTCAGTAGCTTCAATCATTTCTGGACGTTTTTCAATGGCAAAAATCAATGAATATTGTAAATGCACAAACAGTAATTTCTCCGCATTGCAAGGTGCAATTCTGAAATTTTTTGCTTTTTCCTGCTCCTCTTAGCATGATAAAGAAGATTCAAAGAGAGTGAGATGCCAGCTCCTTTCATTCAGTCAGTAGCTTCAATCATTTCTGGACGTTTTTCAATGGCAAAAATCAATGAATATTGTAAATGCACAAACAGTAATTTCTCCGCATTGCAAGGTGCAATTCTGAAATTTTTTGCTTTTTCCTGCTCCTCTTAGCATGATAAAGAAGATTCAAAGAGAGTGAGATGCCAGCTCCTTTGATTCAGTCAGTAGCTTCAAACATTTCTGGTATATGAATAACATGATGTTTTTCAATGGCAAAAATCAATGAATATTGTAAATGCACAAACAGTAATTTCTCCGCATTGCAAGGTGCAAGTCTGAAATTTTTTGCTTTTTCCTGCTCCTCTTAGCATGATAAAGAAGATTCAAAGAGAGTGAGATGCCAGCTACTTTCATTCAGTCAGTAGCTTCAATCATTTCTGGACGTTTTTCAATGGTAAAAATCAATGAATATTGTAAATGCACAATCAGTAATTTCTCCACATTGCAAGGTGCAATTCTGAAATTTTTTGCTTTTTCCTGCTCCTCTTAGCATGATAAAGAAGATTCAAAGAGAGTGAGATGCCAGCTCCTTTCATTCAGTCAGTAGCTTCAAACATTTCTGGTATATGAATAACATGATGTTTTTCAATGGCAAAAATCAATGAATATTGTAAATGCACAAACAGTAATTTCTCCGCATTGCAAGGTGCAAGTCTGAAATTTTTTGCTTTTTCCTGCTCCTCTTAGCATGATAAAGAAGATTCAAAGAGAGTGAGATGCCAGCTACTTTCATTCAGTCAGTAGCTTCAATCATTTCTGGACGTTTTTCAATGGTAAAAATCAATGAATATTGTAAATGCACAAACAGTAATTTCTCCACATTGCAAGGTGCAATTCTGAAATTTTTTGCTTTTTCCTGCTCCTCTTAGCATGATAAAGAAGATTCAAAGAGA
Organism: Phyllobates terribilis; assembly: GCF_046119375.1. NCBI lineage: Eukaryota > Metazoa > Chordata > Amphibia > Anura > Dendrobatidae > Phyllobates > Phyllobates terribilis. The sequence continues at coordinate 145,713 of NW_027364815.1, forward strand.
GTGAGATGCCAGCTCCTTTCATTCAGTCAGTAGCTTCAAACATTTCTGGTATATGAATAACATGATGTTTTTCAATGGCAAAAATCAATGAATATTGTAAATGCACAAACAGTAATTTCTCCACATTGCAAGGTGCAATTCTGAAATTTTTTGCTTTTTCCTGCTCCTCTTAGCATGATAAAGAAGATTCAAAGAGAGTGAGATGCCAGCTCCTTTCATTCAGTCAGTAGCTTCAAACATTTCTGGTATATGAATAACATGATGTTTTTCAATGGCAAAAATCAATGAATATTGTAAATGCACAAACAGTAATTTCTCCGCATTGCAAGGTGCAATTCTGAAATTTTTTGCTTTTTCCTGCTCCTCTTAGCATGATAAAGAAGATTCAAAGAGAGTGAGATGCCAGCTCCTTTCATTCAGTCAGTAGCTTCAATCATTTCTGGACGTTTTTCAATGGCAAAAATCAATGAATATTGTAAATGCACAAACAGTAATTTCTCCGCATTGCAAGGTGCAATTCTGAAATTTTTTGCTTTTTCCTGCTCCTCTTAGCATGATAAAGAAGATTCAAAGAGAGTGAGATGCCAGCTCCTTTCGTTCAGTCAGTAGCTTCAATCATTTCTGGACGTTTTTCAATGGCAAAAATCATTGAATATTATAAATGCACAAACAGTAATTTCTCCGCATTGCAAGGTGCAATTCTGAAATTTTTTGCTTTTTCTCGCTCCTCTTAGCATGATAAAGAAGATTCAAAGAGAGTGAGGTGCCAGCTCCTTTCATTCAGTCAGTAGCTTCAAACATTTCTGGTATATGAATAACATGTTTTTCAATGGCAAAAATCAATGAATATTGTAAATGCACAAACAGTAATTTCTCCGCATTGCAAGGTGCAATTCTGAAATTTTTTGCTTTTTCCTGCTCCTCTTAGCATGATAAAGAAGATTCAAAGAGAGTGAGATGCCAGCTCCTTTCATTCAGTCAGTAGCTTCAATCATTTCTGGACGTTTTTCAATGGCAAAAATCAATGAATATTGTAAATGCACAAACAGTAATTTCTCCGCATTGCAAGGTGCAATTCTGAAATTTTTTGCTTTTTCCTGCTCCTCTTAGCATGATAAAGAAGATTCAAAGAGAGTGAGATGCCAGCTCCTTTCATTCAGTCAGTAGCTTCAATCATTTCTGGACGTTTTTCAATGGCAATAATCAATGAATATTGTAAATGCACAAACAGTAATTTCTCCGCATTGCAAGGTGCAATTCTGAAATTTTTTGCTTTTTCCTGCTCCTCTTAGCATGATAAAGAAGATTCAAAGAGAGTGAGATGCCAGCTCCTTTCATTCAGTCAGTAGCTTCAAACATTTCTGGTATATGAATAACATGATGTTTTTCAATGGCAAAAATCAATGAATATTGTAAATGCACAAACAGTAATTTCTCCGCATTGCAAGGTGCAAGTCTGAAATTTTTTGCTTTTTCCTGCTCCTCTTAGCATGATAAAGAAGATTCAAAGAGAGTGAGATGCCAGCTACTTTCATTCAGTCAGTAGCTTCAATCATTTCTGGACGTTTTTCAATGGTAAAAATCAATGAATATTGTAAATGCACAAACAGTAATTTCTCCACATTGCAATGTGCAATTCTAAAATTTTTTGCTTTTTCCTGCTCCTCTTAGCATGATAAAGAAGATTCAAAGAGAGTGAGATGCCAGCTCCTTTCATTCAGTCAGTAGCTTCAAACATTTCTGGTATATGAATAACATGATGTTTTTCAATGGCAAAAATCAATGAATATTGTAAATGCACAAACAGTAATTTCTCCGCATTGCAAGGTGCAATTCTGAAATTTTTTGCTTTTTCCTGCTCCTCTTAGCATGATAAAGAAGATTCAAAGAGAGTGAGATGCCAACTCCTTTCATTCAGTCAGTAGCTTCAAACATTTCTGGTATATGAATAACATGATGTTTTTCAATGGCAAAAATCAATGAATATTGTAAATGCACAAACAGTAATTTCTCCGCATTGCAAGGTGCAATTCTGAAATTTTTTGCTTTTTCCTGCTCCTCTTAGCATGATAAAGAAGATTCAAAGAGAGTGAGATGCCAGCTCCTTTCATTCAGTCAGTAGCTTCAATCATTTCTGGACGTTTTTCAATGGCAAAAATCAATGAATATTGTAAATGCACAAACAGTAATTTCTCCGCATTGCAAGGTGCAATTCTGAAATTTTTTGCTTTTTCCTGCTCCTCTTAGCATGATAAAGAAGATTCAAAGAGAGTGAGATGCCAGCTCCTTTCATTCAGTCAGTACCTTCAATCATTTCTGGACGTTTTTCAATGGCAAAAATCAATGAATATTGTAAATGCACAAACAGTAATTTCTCCGCATTGCAAGGTGCAATTCTGAAATTTTTTGCTTTTTCCTGCTCCTCTTAGCATGATAAAGAAGATTCAAAGAGAGTGAGATGCCAGCTCCTTTCATTCAGTCAGTAGCTTCAATCATTTCTGGACGTTTTTCAATGGCAAAAATCAATGAATATTGTAAATGCACAAACAGTAATTTCTCCGCATTGCAAGGTGCAATTCTGAAATTTTTTGCTTTTTCCTGCTCCTCTTAGCATGATAAAGAAGATTCAAAGAGAGTGAGATGCCAGCTCCTTTCATTCAGTCAGTACCTTCAATCATTTCTGGACGTTTTTCAATGGCAAAAATCAATGAATATTGTAAATGCACAAACAGTAATTTCTCCGCATTGCAAGGTGCAATTCTGAAATTTTTTGCTTTTTCCTGCTCCTCTTAGCATGATAAAGAAGATTCAAAGAGAGTGAGATGCCAGCTCCTTTCATTCAGTCAGTAGCTTCAATCATTTCTGGACGTTTTTCAATGGCAAAAATCAATGAATATTGTAAATGCACAAACTGTAATTTCTCCGCATTGCAAGGTGCAATTCTGAAATTTTTTGCTTTTTCCTGCTCCTCTTAGCATGATAAAGAAGATTCAAAGAGAGTGAGATGCCAGCTCCTTTCATTCAGTCAGTAGCTTCAATCATTTCTGGTATATGAATAACATGATGTTTTTCAATAGCAAAAATCAATGAATATTGTAAATGCACAAACAGTAATTTCTCCGCATTGCAAGGTGCAATTCTGAAATTTTTTGCTTTTTCCTGCTCCTCTTAGCATGATAAAGAAGATTCAAAGAGAGTGAGATGCCAGCTCCTTTCATTCAGTCAGTAGCTTCAATCATTTCTGGACGTTTTTCAATGGCAAAAATCAATGAATATTGTAAATGCACAAACAGTAATTTCTCCGCATTGCAAGGTGCAATTCTGAAATTTTTTGCTTTTTCCTGCTCCTCTTAGCATGATAAACAAGATTCAAAGAGAGTGAGATGCCAGCTCCTTTCATTCAGTCAGTAGCTTCAATCATTTCTGGACGTTTTTCAATGGCAAAAATCAATGAATATTGTAAATGCACAAACAGTAATTTCTCCGCATTGCAAGGTGCAATTCTGAAATTTTTTGCTTTTTCCTGCTCCTCTTAGCATGATAAAGAAGATTCACAGAGAGTGAGATGCCAGCTCCTTTCATTCAGTCAGTAGCTTCAATCATTTCTGGTATATGAATAACATGATGTTTTTCAATGGCAAAAATCAATGAATATTGTAAATGCACAAACAGTAATTTCTCCGCATTGCAAGGTGCAATTCTGAAATTTTTTGCTTTTTCCTGCTCCTCTTAGCATGATAAAGAAGATTCAAAGAGAGTGAGATGCCAGCTCCTTTCATTCAGTCAGTAGCTTCAATCATTTCTGGACGTTTTTCAATGGCAAAAATCAATGAATATTGTAAATGCACAAACAGTAATTTCTCCGCATTGCAAGGTGCAATTCTGAAATTTTTTGCTTTTTCCTGCTCCTCTTAGCATGATAAACAAGATTCAAAGAGAGTGAGATGCCAGCTCCTTTCATTCAGTCAGTAGCTTCAATCATTTCTGGACGTTTTTCAATGGCAAAAATCATTGAATATTGTAAATGCACAAACAGTAATTTCTCCGCATTGCAAGGTGCAATTCTGAAATTTTTTACTTTTTCCTGCTCCTCTTAGCATGATAAAGAAGATTCAAAGAGAGTGAGATGCCAGCTCCTTTCATTCAGTCAGTAGCTTCAATCATTTCTGGTATATGAATAACATGATGTTTTTCAATCGCAAAAATCAATGAATATTGTAAATGCACAAACAGTAATTTCTCCGCATTGCAAGGTGCAATTCTGAAATTTTTTGCTTTTTCCTGCTCCTCTTAGCATGATAAAGAAGATTCAAAGAGAGTGAGATGCCAGCTCCTTTCATTCAGTCAGTAGCTTCAATCATTTCTGGATGTTTTTCAATGGCAAAAATCAATGAATATTGTAAATGCACAAACAGTAATTTCTCCGCATTGCAAGGTGCAATTCTGAAATTTTTTGCTTTTTCCTGCTCCTCTTAGCATGATAAAGAAGATTCAAAGAGAGTGAGATGCCAGCTCCTTTCCTTCAGTCAGTAGCTTCAATCATTTCTGGTATATGAATAACATGATGTTTTTCAATGGCAACAATCAATGAATTTTGTAAATGCACAAACAGTAATTTCTCCGCATTGCAAGGCGCAATTCTGAAATTTTTTGCTTTTTCCTGCTCCTCTTAGCATGATAAAGAAGATTCAAAGAGAGTGAGATGCCAGCTCCTTTCATTCAGTCAGTAGCTTCAATCATTTCTGGACATTTTTCAATGGCAAAAATCAATGAATATTGTAAATGCACAAACAGTAATTTCTCCGCATTGCAAGGTGCAATTCTGAAATTTTTTGCTTTTTCCTGCTCCTCTTAGCATGATAAAGAAGATTCAAAGAGAGTGAGATGCCAGCTCCTTTCATTCAGTCAGTAGCTTCAATCATTTCTGGACGTTTTTCAATGGCAAAAATCAATGAATATTGTAAATGCACAAACAGTAATTTCTCCGCATTGCAAGGTGCAATTCTGAAATTTTTTGCTTTTTCCTGCTCCTCTTAGCATGATAAAGAAGATTCAGAGAGAGTGATATTCCAGCTCCTTTCATTCAGTCAGTACCTTCAATCATTTCTGGACGTTTTTCAATGGCAAAAATCAATGAATATTGTAAATGCACAAACAGTAATTTCTCCGCATTGCAAGGTGCAATTCTGAAATTTTTTGCTTTTTCCTGCTCCTCTTAGCATGATAAAGAATATTCAAAGAGAGTGAGATGCCAGCTCCTTTCATTCAGTCAGTAGCTTCAATCATTTCTGGACGTTTTTCAATGGCAAAAATCAATGAATATTGTAAATGCACAAACTGTAATTTCTCCGCATTGCAAGGTGCAATTCTGAAATTTTTTGCTTTTTCCTGCTCCTCTTAGCATGATAAAGAAGATTCAAAGAGAGTGAGATGCCAGCTCCTTTCATTCAGTCAGTAGCTTCAATCATTTCTGGATGTTTTTCAATGGCAAAAATCAATGAATATTGTAAATGCACAAACAGTAATTTCTCCGCATTGCAAGGTGCAATTCTGAAATTTTTTGCTTTTTCCTGCTCCTCTTAGCATGATAAAGAAGATTCAAAGAGAGTGAGATGCCAGCTCCTTTCCTTCAGTCAGTAGCTTCAATCATTTCTGGTATATGAATAACATGATTTTTTTCAATGGCAAAAATCAATGAATTTTGTAAATGCACAAACAGTAATTTCTCCGCATTGCAAGGCGCAATTCTGAAATTTTTTGCTTTTTCCTGCTCCTCTTAGCATGATAAAGAAGATTCAAAGAGAGTGAGATGCCAGCTCCTTTCATTCAGTCAGTAGCTTCAATCATTTCTGGACATTTTTCAATGGCAAAAATCAATGAATATTGTAAATGCACAAACAGTAATTTCTCCGCATTGCAAGGTGCAATTCTGAAATTTTTTGCTTTTTCCTGCTCCTCTTAGCATGATAAAGAAGATTCAAAGAGAGTGAGATGCCAGCTCCTTTCATTCAGTCAGTAGCTTCAATCATTTCTGGACGTTTTTCAATGGCAAAAATCAATGAATATTGTAAATGCACAAACAGTAATTTCTCCGCATTGCAAGGTGCAATTCTGAAATTTTTTGCTTTTTCCTGCTCCTCTTAGCATGATAAAGAAGATTCAAAGAGAGTGATATTCCAGCTCCTTTCATTCAGTCAGTACCTTCAATCATTTCTGGACGTTTTTCAATGGCAAAAATCAATGAATATTGTAAATGCACAAACAGTAATTTCTCCGCATTGCAAGGTGCAATTCTGAAATTTTTTGCTTTTTCCTGCTCCTCTTAGCATGATAAAGAATATTCAAAGAGAGTGAGATGCCAGCTCCTTTCATTCAGTCAGTAGCTTCAATCATTTCTGGACGTTTTTCTATGGCAAAAATCAATGAATATTGTAAATGCACAAACTGTAATTTCTCCGCATTGCAAGGTGCAATTCTGAAATTTTTTGCTTTTTCCTGCTCCTCTTAGCATGATAAAGAAGATTCAAAGAGAGTGAGATGCCAGCTCCTTTCATTCAGTCAGTAGCTTCAATCATTTCTGGTATATGAATAACATGATGTTTTTCAATAGCAAAAATCAATGAATATTGTAAATGCACAAACAGTAATTTCTCCGCATTGCAAGGTGCAATTCTGAAATTTTTTGCTTTTTCCTGCTCCTCTTAGCATGATAAAGAAGATTCAAAGAGAGTGAGATGCCAGCTCCTTTCATTCAGTCAGTAGCTTCAATCATTTCTGGACGTTTTTCAATGGCAAAAATCAATGAATATTGTAAATGCACAAACAGTAATTTCTCCGCATTGCAAGGTGCAATTCTGAAATTTTTTGCTTTTTCCTGCTCCTCTTAGCATGATAAACAAGATTCAAAGAGAGTGAGATACCAGCTCCTTTCATTCAGTCAGTAGCTTCAATCATTTCTGGACGTTTTTCAATGGCAAAAATCATTGAATATTGTAAATGCACAAACAGTAATTTCTCCGCATTGCAAGGTGCAATTCTGAAATTTTTTACTTTTTCCTGCTCCTCTTAGCATGATAAAGAAGATTCAAAGAGAGTGAGATGCCAGCTCCTTTCATTCAGTCAGTAGCTTCAATCATTTCTGGTATATGAATAACATGATGTTTTTCAATCGCAAAAATCAATGAATATTGTAAATGCACAAACAGTAATTTCTCCGCATTGCAAGGTGCAATTCTGAAATTTTTTGCTTTTTCCTGCTCCTCTTAGCATGATAAAGAAGATTCAAAGAGAGTGAGATGCCAGCTCCTTTCATTCAGTCAGTAGCTTCAATCATTTCTGGACGTTTTTCAATGGCAAAAATCAATGAATATTGTAAATGCACAAACAGTAATTTCTCCGCATTGCAAGGTGCAATTCTGAAATTTTTTGCTTTTTCCTGCTCCTCTTAGCATGATAAAGAAGATTCAAAGAGAGTGAGATGCCAGCTCCTTTCCTTCAGTCAGTAGCTTCAATCATTTCTGGTATATGAATAACATGATGTTTTTCAATGGCAAAAATCAATGAATTTTGTAAATGCACAAACAGTAATTTCTCCGCATTGCAAGGCGCAATTCTGAAATTTTTTGCTTTTTCCTGCTCCTCTTAGCATGATAAAGAAGATTCAAAGAGAGTGAGATGCCAGCTCCTTTCATTCAGTCAGTAGCTTCAATCATTTCTGGACATTTTTCAATGGCAAAAATCAATGAATATTGTAAATGCACAAACAGTAATTTCTCCGCATTGCAAGGTGCAATTCTGAAATTTTTTGCTTTTTCCTGCTCCTCTTAGCATGATAAAGAAGATTCAAAGAGAGTGAGATGCCAGCTCCTTTCATTCAGTCAGTAGCTTCTATCATTTCTGGACGTTTTTCAATGGCAAAAATCAATGAATATTGTAAATGCACAAACAGTAATTTCTCCGCATTGCAAGGTGCAATTCTGAAATTTTTTGCTTTTTCCTGCTCCTCTTAGCATGATAAAGAAGATTCAAAGAGAGTGAGGTGCCAGCTCCTTTCATTCAGTCAGGAGCTTCAAACATTTCTGGTATATGAATAACATGTTTTTCAATGGCAAAAATCAATGAATATTGTAAATGCACAAACAGTAATTTCTCCGCATTGCAAGGTGCAATTCTGAAATTTTTTGCTTTTTCCTGCTCCTCTTAGCATGATAAAGAAGATTCAAAGAGAGTGAGATGCCAGCTCCTTTCATTCAGTCAGTAGCTTCAATCATTTCTGGACGTTTTTCAATGGCAAAAATCAATGAATATTGTAAATGCACAAACTGTAATTTCTCCGCATTGCAAGGTGCAATTCTGAAATTTTTTGCATTTTCCTGCTCCTCTTAGCATGATAAAGAAGATTCAAAGAGAGTGAGATGCCAGCTCCTTTCATTCAGTCAGTAGCTTCAATCATTTCTGGACGTTTTTCAATGGCAAAAATCAACGAATATTGTAAATGCACAAACAGTAATTTCTCCGCATTGCAAGGTGCAATTCTGAAATTTTTTGCTTTTTCCTGCTCCTCTTAGCATGATAAAGAAGATTCAAAGAGAGTGAGATGCCAGCTCCTTTCATTCAGTCAGTAGCTTCAATCATTTCTGGACGTTTTTCAATGGCAAAAATCAATGAATATTGTAAATGCACAAACAGTAATTTCTCCGCATTGCAAGGTGCAATTCTGAAATTTTTTGCTTTTTCCTGCTCCTCTTAGCATGATAAAGAAGATTCAAAGAGAGTGAGATGCCAGCTCCTTTCATTCAGTCAGTAGCTTCAATCATTTCTGGACGTTTTTCAATGGCAAAAATCAATGAATATTGTAAATGCACAAACAGTAATTTCTCCGCATTGCAAGGTGCAATTCTGAAATTTTTTGCTTTTTCCTGCTCCTCTTAGCATGATAAAGAAGATTCAAAGAGAGTGAGATGCCAGCTCCTTTCATTCAGTCAGTAGCTTCAAACATTTCTGGTATATGAATAACATGATGTTTTTCAATGGCAAAAATCAATGAATATTGTAAATCCACAAACAGTAATTTCTCCGCATTGCAAGGTGCAAGTCTGAAATTTTTTGCTTTTTCCTGCTCCTCTTAGCATGATAAAGAAGATTCAAAGAGAGTGAGATGCCAGCTCCTTTCATTCAGTCAGTAGCTTCAAACATTTCTGGTATATGAATAACATGATGTTTTTCAATGGCAAAAATCAATGAATATTGTAAATGCACAAACAGTAATTTCTCCGCATTGCAAGGTGCAAGTCTGAAATTTTTTGCTTTTTCCTGCTCCTCTTAGCATGATAAAGAAGATTCAAAGAGAGTGAGATGCCAGCTCCTTTCATTCAGTCAGTAGCTTCAATCATTTCTGGACGTTTTTCAATGGTAAAAATCAATGAATATTGTAAATGCACAAACAGTAATTTCTCCACATTGCAAGGTGCAATTCTGAAATTTTTTGCTTTTTCCTGCTCCTCTTAGCATGATAAAGAAGATTCAAAGAGAGTGAGATGCCAGCTCCTTTCATTCAGTCAGTAGCTTCAAACATTTCTGGTATATGAATAACATGATGTTTTTCAATGGCAAAAATCAATGAATATTGTAAATGCACAAACAGTAATTTCTCCGCATTGCAAGGTGCAATTCTGAAATTTTTTGCTTTTTCCTGCTCCTCTTAGCATGATAAAGAAGATTCAAAGAGAGTGAGATGCCAGCTTCTTTCATTCAGTCAGTAGCTTCAATCATTTCTGGATGTTTTTCAATGGCAAAAATCAATGAATATTGTAAATGCACAAACTGTAATTTCTCCGCATTGCAAGGTGCAATTCTGAAATTTTTTGCTTTTTCCTGCTCCTCTTAGCATGATAAAGAAGATTCAAAGAGAGTGAGATGCCAGCTCCTTTCATTCAGTCAGTAGCTTCAATCATTTCTGGACGTTTTTCAATGGCAAAAATCAATGAATATTGTAAATGCACAAACAGTAATTTCTCCGCATTGCAAGGTGCAATTCTGAAATTTTTTGCTTTTTCCTGCTCCTCTTAGCATGATAAAGAAGATTCAAAGAGAGTGAGATGCCAGCTCCTTTCATTCAGTCAGTACCTTCAATCATTTCTGGACGTTTTTCAATGGCAAAAATCAATGAATATTGTAAATGCACAAACAGTAATTTCTCCGCATTGCAAGGTGCAATTCTGAAATTTTTTGCTTTTTCCCGCTCCTCTTAGCATGATAAAGAAGATTCAAAGAGAGTGAGGTGCCAGCTCCTTTCATTCAGCATTCAGTCAGATAGGCCTTCAATCATTTCTGGACGTTTTTCAATGGCAAAAATCAATGAATATTGTAAATGCACAAACAGTAATTTCTCCGCATTGCAAGGTGCAATTCTGAAATTTTTTGCTTTTTCCTGCTCCTCTTAGCATGATAAAGAAGATTCAAAGAGAGTGAGGGTGCCAGCTCCTTTCATTCAGTCAGTAGCTTCAAAACATTTCTGGACGTTTTTCAATGGCAAAAATCAATGAATATTGTAAATGCACAAACAGTAATTTCTCCGCATTGCAAGGTGCAATTCTGAAATTTTTTGCTTTTTCCTGCTCCTCTTAGCATGATAAAGAAGATACAAAGAGAGTGAGATGCCAGCTCCTTTCATTCAGTCAGTAGCTTCAATCATTTCTGGACGTTTTTCAATGGCAAAAATCAATGAATATTGTAAATGCACAAACAGTAATTTCTCCGCATTGCAAGGTGCAATTCTGAAATTTTTTGCTTTTTCCTGCTCCTCTTAGCAGGATAAAGAAGATTCAAAGAGAGTGAGATGCCAGCTCCTTTCATTCAGTCAGTGGCTTCAAACATTTCTGGTATATGAATAACATGATGTTTTTCAATGGCAAAAATCAATGAATATTGTAAATGCACAAACAGTAATTTCTCCGCATTGCAAGGTGCAAGTCTGAAATTTTTTGCTTTTTCCTGCTCCTCTTAGCATGATAAAGAAGATTCAAAGAGAGTGAGATGCCAGCTACTTTCATTCAGTCAGTAGCTTCAATCATTTCTGGACGTTTTTCAATGGTAAAAATCAATGAATATTGTAAATGCACAAACAGTAATTTCTCCACATTGCAATGTGCAATTCTAAAATTTTTTGCTTTTTCCTGCTCCTCTTAGCATGATAAAGAAGATTCAAAGAGAGTGAGATGCCAGCTCCTTTCATTCAGTCAGTACCTTCAATCATTTCTGGACGTTTTTCAATGGCAAAAATCAATGAATATTGTAAATGCACAAACAGTAATTTCTCCGCATTGCAAGGTGCAAGTCTGAAAATTTTTGCTTTTTCCTGCTCCTCTTAGCATGATAAAGAAGATTCAAAGAGAGTGAGATGCCAGCTACTTTCATTCAGTCAGTAGCTTCAATCATTTCTGGACGTTTTTCAATGGCAAAAATCAATGAATATTGTAAATGCACAAACAGTAATTTCTCCGCATTGCAAGGTGCAAGTCTGAAAATTTTTGCTTTTTCCTGCTCCTCTTAGCATGATAAAGAAGATTCAAAGAGAGTGAGATGCCAGCTCCTTTCATTCAGTCAGTAGCTTCAAACATTTCTGGTATATGAATAACATGATGTTTTTCAATGGCAAAAATCAATGAATATTGTAAATGCACAAACAGTAATTTCTCCGCATTGCAAGGTGCAATTCTGAAATTTTTTGCTTTTTCCTGCTCCTCTTAGCATGATAAAGAAGATTCAAAGAGAGTGAGATGCCAGCTTCTTTCATTCAGTCAGTAGCTTCAATCATTTCTGGATGTTTTTCAATGGCAAAAATCAATGAATATTGTAAATGCACAAACTGTAATTTCTCCGCATTGCAAGGTGCAATTCTGAAATTTTTTGCTTTTTCCTGCTCCTCTTAGCATGATAAAGAAGATTCAAAGAGAGTGAGATGCCAGCTCCTTTCATTCAGTCAGTAGCTTCAATCATTTCTGGACGTTTTTCAATGGCAAAAATCAATGAATATTGTAAATGCACAAACAGTAATTTCTCCGCATTGCAAGGTGCAATTCTGAAATTTTTTGCTTTTTCCTGCTCCTCTTAGCATGATAAAGAAGATTCAAAGAGAGTGAGATGCCAGCTCCTTTCATTCAGTCAGTACCTTCAATCATTTCTGGACGTTTTTCAATGGCAAAAATCAATGAATATTGTAAATGCACAAACAGTAATTTCTCCGCATTGCAAGGTGCAATTCTGAAATTTTTTGCTTTTTCCCGCTCCTCTTAGCATGATAAAGAAGATTCAAAGAGAGTGAGGTGCCAGCTCCTTTCATTCAGTCAGTAGCTTCAAACATTTCTGGTATATGAATAACATGTTTTTCAATGGCAAAAATCAATGAATATTGTAAATGCACAAACAGTAATTTCTCCGCATTGCAACGTGCAATTCTGAAATTTTTTGCTTTTTCCTGCTCCTCTTAGCATGATAAAGAAGATTCAAAGAGAGTGAGATGCCAGCTCCTTTCATTCAGTCAGTAGCTTCAATCATTTCTGGACGTTTTTCAATGGCAAAAATCAATGAATATTGTAAATGCACAAACAGTAATTTCTCCGCATTGCAAGGTGCAATTCTGAAATTTTTTGCTTTTTCCTGCTCCTCTTAGCATGATAAAGAAGATACAAAGAGAGTGAGATGCCAGCTCCTTTCATTCAGTCAGTAGCTTCAATCATTTCTGGACGTTTTTCAATGGCAAAAATCAATGAATATTGTAAATGCACAAACAGTAATTTCTCCGCATTGCAAGGTGCAATTCTGAAATTTTTTGCTTTTTCCTGCTCCTCTTAGCAGGATAAAGAAGATTCAAAGAGAGTGAGATGCCAGCTCCTTTCATTCAGTCAGTGGCTTCAAACATTTCTGGTATATGAATAACATGATGTTTTTCAATGGCAAAAATCAATGAATATTGTAAATGCACAAACAGTAATTTCTCCGCATTGCAAGGTGCAAGTCTGAAATTTTTTGCTTTTTCCTGCTCCTCTTAGCATGATAAAGAAGATTCAAAGAGAGTGAGATGCCAGCTACTTTCATTCAGTCAGTAGCTTCAATCATTTCTGGACGTTTTTCAATGGTAAAAATCAATGAATATTGTAAATGCACAAACAGTAATTTCTCCACATTGCAATGTGCAATTCTAAAATTTTTTGCTTTTTCCTGCTCCTCTTAGCATGATAAAGAAGATTCAAAGAGAGTGAGATGCCAGCTCCTTTCATTCAGTCAGTACCTTCAATCATTTCTGGACGTTTTTCAATGGCAAAAATCAATGAATATTGTAAATGCACAAACAGTAATTTCTCCGCATTGCAAGGTGCAAGTCTGAAAATTTTTGCTTTTTCCTGCTCCTCTTAGCATGATAAAGAAGATTCAAAGAGAGTGAGATGCCAGCTACTTTCATTCAGTCAGTAGCTTCAATCATTTCTGGACGTTTTTCAATGGTAAAAATCAATGAATATTGTAAATGCACAAACAGTAATTTCTCCACATTGCAAGGTGCAATTCTGAAATTTTTTGCTTTTTCCTGCTCCTCTTAGCATGATAAAGAACATTCAAAGAGAGTGAGATGCCAGCTCCTTTCATTCAGTCAGTAGCTTCAATCATTTCTGGACGTTTTTCAATGGCAAAAATCAATGAATATTGTAAATGCACAAACAGTAATTTCTCCGCATTGCAAGGTGCAATTCTGAAATTTTTTGCTTTTTCCTGCTCCTCTTAGCATGATAAAGAAGATTCAAAGAGAGTGAGATGCCAGCTCCTTTCATTCAGTCAGTACCTTCAATCATTTCTGGACGTTTTTCAATGGCAAAAATCAATGAATATTGTAAATGCACAAACAGTAATTTCTCCGCATTGCAAGGTGCAATTCTGAAATTTTTTGCTTTTTCTCGCTCCTCTTAGCATGATAAAGAAGATTCAAAGAGAGTGAGGTGCCAGCTCCTTTCATTCAGTCAGTAGCTTCAAACATTTCTGGTATATGAATAACATGTTTTTCAATGGCAAAAAACAATGAATATTGTAAATGCACAAACAGTAATTTCTCCGCATTGCAAGGTGCAATTCTGAAATTTTTTGCTTTTTCCTGCTCCTCTTAGCATGATAAAGAAGATTCAAAGAGAGTGAGATGCCAGCTCCTTTCATTCAGTCAGTAGCTTCAATCATTTCTGGACGTTTTTCAATGGCAAAAATCAATGAATATTGTAAATGCACAAACAGTAATTTCTCCGCATTGCAAGGTGCAATTCTGAAATTTTTTGCTTTTTCCTGCTCCTCTTAGCATGATAAAGAAGATTCAAAGAGAGTGAGATGCCAGCTCCTTTCATTCAGTCAGTAGCTTCAATCATTTCTGGACGTTTTTCAATGGCAAAAATCAATGAATATTGTAAATGCACAAACAGTAATTTCTCCGCATTGCAAGGTGCAATTCTGAAATTTTTTGCTTTTTCCTGCTCCTCTTAGCATGATAAAGAAGATTCAAAGAGAGTGAGATGCCAGCTCCTTTCATTCAGTCAGTAGCTTCAAACATTTCTGGTATATGAATAACATAATGTTTTTCAATGGCAAAAATCAATGAATATTGTAAATGCACAAACAGTAATTTCTCCGCATTGCAAGGTGCAAGTCTGAAATTTTTTGCTTTTTCCTGCTCCTCTTAGCATGATAAAGAAGATTCAAAGAGAGTGAGATGCCAGCTACTTTCATTCAGTCAGTAGCTTCAATCATTTCTGGATGTTTTTCAATGGTAAAAATCAATGAATATTGTAAATGCACAAACAGTAATTTCTCCACATTGCAATGTGCAATTCTAAAATTTTTTGCTTTTTCCTGCTCCTCTTAGCATGATAAAGAAGATTCAAAGAGAGTGAGATGCCAGCTCCTTTCATTCAGTCAGTAGCTTCAAACATTTCTGGTATATGAATAACATGATGTTTTTCAATGGCAAAAATCAATGAATATTGTAAATGCACAAACAGTAATTTCTCCGCATTGCAAGGTGCAATTCTGAAATTTTTTGCTTTTTCCTGCTCCTCTTAGCATGATAAAGAAGATTCAAAGAGAGTGAGATGCCAACTCCTTTCATTCAGTCAGTAGCTTCAAACATTTCTGGTATATGAATAACATGATGTTTTTCAATGGCAAAAATCAATGAATATTGTAAATGCACAAACAGTAATTTCTCCGCATTGCAAGGTGCAATTCTGAAATTTTTTGCTTTTTCCTGCTCCTCTTAGCATGATAAAGAAGATTCAAAGAGAGTGAGATGCCAGCTCCTTTCATTCAGTCAGTAGCTTCAATCATTTCTGGACGTTTTTCAATGGCAAAAATCAATGAATATTGTAAATGCACAAACAGTAATTTCTCCGCATTGCAAGGTGCAATTCTGAAATTTTTTGCTTTTTCTTGCTCCTCTTAGCATGATAAAGAAGATTCAAAGAGAGTGAGATGCCAGCTCCTTTCATTCAGTCAGTAGCTTCAATCATTTCTGGACGTTTTTCAATGGCAAAAATCAATGAATATTGTAAATGCACAAACAGTAATTTCTCCGCATTGCAAGGTGCAATTCTGAAATTTTTTGCTTTTTCCTGCTCCTCTTAGCATGATAAAGAAGATTCAAAGAGAGTGAGATGCCAGCTCCTTTGATTCAGTCAGTAGCTTCAAACATTTCTGGTATATGAATAACATGATGTTTTTCAATGGCAAAAATCAATGAATATTGTAAATGCACAAACAGTAATTTCTCCGCATTGCAAGGTGCAAGTCTGAAATTTTTTGCTTTTTCCTGCTCCTCTTAGCATGATAAAGAAGATTCAAAGAGAGTGAGATGCCAGCTACTTTCATTCAGTCAGTAGCTTCAATCATTTCTGGACGTTTTTCAATGGTAAAAATCAATGAATATTGTAAATGCACAATCAGTAATTTCTCCACATTGCAAGGTGCAATTCTGAAATTTTTTGCTTTTTCCTGCTCCTCTTAGCATGATAAAGAAGATTCAAAGAGAGTGAGATGCCAGCTCCTTTCATTCAGTCAGTAGCTTCAAACATTTCTGGTATATGAATAACATGATGTTTTTCAATGGCAAAAATCAATGAATATTGTAAATGCACAAACAGTAATTTCTCCGCATTGCAAGGTGCAAGTCTGAAATTTTTTGCTTTTTCCTGCTCCTCTTAGCATGATAAAGAAGATTCAAAGAGAGTGAGATGCCAGCTACTTTCATTCAGTCAGTAGCTTCAATCATTTCTGGACGTTTTTCAATGGTAAAAATCAATGAATATTGTAAATGCACAAACAGTAATTTCTCCACATTGCAAGGTGCAATTCTGAAATTTTTTGCTTTTTCCTGCTCCTCTTAGCATGATAAAGAAGATTCAAAGAGAGTGAGATGCCAGCTCCTTTCATTCAGTCAGTAGCTTCAAACATTTCTGGTATATGAATAACATGATGTTTTTCAATGGCAAAAATCAATGAATATTGTAAATGCACAAACAGTAATTTCTCCACATTGCAAGGTGCAATTCTGAAATTTTTTGCTTTTTCCTGCTCCTCTTAGCATGATAAAGAAGATTCAAAGAGAGTGAGATGCCAGCTCCTTTCATTCAGTCAGTAGCTTCAAACATTTCTGGTATATGAATAACATGATGTTTTTCAATGGCAAAAATCAATGAATATTGTAAATGCACAAACAGTAATTTCTCCGCATTGCAAGGTGCAATTCTGAAATTTTTTGCTTTTTCCTGCTCCTCTTAGCATGATAAAGAAGATTCAAAGAGAGTGAGATGCCAGCTCCTTTCATTCAGTCAGTAGCTTCAATCATTTCTGGACGTTTTTCAATGGCAAAAATCAATGAATATTGTAAATGCACAAACAGTAATTTCTCCGCATTGCAAGGTGCAATTCTGAAATTTTTTGCTTTTTCCTGCTCCTCTTAGCATGATAAAGAAGATTCAAAGAGAGTGAGATGTCAGCTCCTTTCATTCAGCCAGTAGCTTCAAACATTTCTGGTATATGAATAACATGATGTTTTTCAATGGCAAAAATCAATGAATATTGTAAATGCACACAGTAATTTCTCCGCATTGCAAGGTGCAATTCTGAAATTTTTTGCTTTTTCCTGCTCCTCTTAGCATGATAAAGAAGATTCAAAGAGAGTGAGATGCCAGCTCCTTTCATTCAGTCAGTAGCTTCAATCATTTCTGGACATTTTTCAATGGCAAAAATCAATGAATATTGTAAATGCACAAACAGTAATTTCTCCGCATTGCAAGGTGCAATTCTGAAATTTTTTGCTTTTTCCTGCTCCTCTTAGCATGATAAAGAAGATTCAAAGAGAGTGAGATGCCAGCTCCTTTCGTTCAGTCAGTAGCTTCAATCATTTCTGGACGTTTTTCAATGGCAAAAATCATTGAATATTATAAATGCACAAACAGTAATTTCTCCGCATTGCAAGGTGCAATTCTGAAATTTTTTGCTTTTTCTCGCTCCTCTTAGCATGATAAAGAAGATTCAAAGAGAGTGAGGTGCCAGCTCCTTTCATTCAGTCAGTAGCTTCAAACATTTCTGGTATATGAATAACATGTTTTTCAATGGCAAAAATCAATGAATATTGTAAATGCACAAACAGTAATTTCTCCGCATTGCAAGGTGCAATTCTGAAATTTTTTGCTTTTTCCTGCTCCTCTTAGCATGATAAAGAAGATTCAAAGAGAGTGAGATGCCAGCTCCTTTCATTCAGTCAGTAGCTTCAATCATTTCTGGACGTTTTTCAATGGCAAAAATCAATGAATATTGTAAATGCACAAACAGTAATTTCTCCGCATTGCAAGGTGCAATTCTGAAATTTTTTGCTTTTTCCTGCTCCTCTTAGCATGATAAAGAAGATTCAAAGAGAGTGAGATGCCAGCTCCTTTCATTCAGTCAGTAGCTTCAATCATTTCTGGACGTTTTTCAATGGCAATAATCAATGAATATTGTAAATGCACAAACAGTAATTTCTCCGCATTGCAAGGTGCAATTCTGAAATTTTTTGCTTTTTCCTGCTCCTCTTAGCATGATAAAGAAGATTCAAAGAGAGTGAGATGCCAGCTCCTTTCATTCAGTCAGTAGCTTCAAACATTTCTGGTATATGAATAACATGATGTTTTTCAATGGCAAAAATCAATGAATATTGTAAATGCACAAACAGTAATTTCTCCGCATTGCAAGGTGCAAGTCTGAAATTTTTTGCTTTTTCCTGCTCCTCTTAGCATGATAAAGAAGATTCAAAGAGAGTGAGATGCCAGCTACTTTCATTCAGTCAGTAGCTTCAATCATTTCTGGACGTTTTTCAATGGTAAAAATCAATGAATATTGTAAATGCACAAACAGTAATTTCTCCACATTGCAATGTGCAATTCTAAAATTTTTTGCTTTTTCCTGCTCCTCTTAGCATGATAAAGAAGATTCAAAGAGAGTGAGATGCCAGCTCCTTTCATTCAGTCAGTAGCTTCAAACATTTCTGGTATATGAATAACATGATGTTTTTCAATGGCAAAAATCAATGAATATTGTAAATGCACAAACAGTAATTTCTCCGCATTGCAAGGTGCAATTCTGAAATTTTTTGCTTTTTCCTGCTCCTCTTAGCATGATAAAGAAGATTCAAAGAGAGTGAGATGCCAACTCCTTTCATTCAGTCAGTAGCTTCAAACATTTCTGGTATATGAATAACATGATGTTTTTCAATGGCAAAAATCAATGAATATTGTAAATGCACAAACAGTAATTTCTCCGCATTGCAAGGTGCAATTCTGAAATTTTTTGCTTTTTCCTGCTCCTCTTAGCATGATAAAGAAGATTCAAAGAGAGTGAGATGCCAGCTCCTTTCATTCAGTCAGTACCTTCAATCATTTCTGGACGTTTTTCAATGGCAAAAATCAATGAATATTGTAAATGCACAAACAGTAATTTCTCCGCATTGCAAGGTGCAATTCTGAAATTTTTTGCTTTTTCCCGCTCCTCTTAGCATGATAAAGAAGATTCAAAGAGAGTGAGGTGCCAGCTCCTTTCATTCAGTCAGTAGCTTCAAACATTTCTGGTATATGAATAACATGTTTTTCAATGGCAAAAATCAATGAATATTGTAAATGCACAAACAGTAATTTCTCCGCATTGCAAGGTGCAATTCTGAAATTTTTTGCTTTTTCCTGCTCCTCTTAGCATGATAAAGAAGATTCAAAGAGAGTGAGATGCCAGCTCCTTTCATTCAGTCAGTAGCTTCAATCATTTCTGGACGTTTTTCAATGGCAAAAATCAATGAATATTGTAAATGCACAAACAGTAATTTCTCCGCATTGCAAGGTGCAATTCTGAAATTTTTTGCTTTTTCCTGCTCCTCTTAGCATGATAAAGAAGATTCAAAGAGAGTGAGATGCCAGCTCCTTTCATTCAGTCAGTAGCTTCAATCATTTCTGGACGTTTTTCAATGGCAAAAATCAATGAATATTGTAAATGCACAAACTAATTTCTCCGCATTGCAAGGTGCAATTCTGAAATTTTTTGCTTTTTCCTGCTCCTCTTAGCATGATAAAGAAGATTCAAAGAGAGTGAGATGCCAGCTCCTTTGATTCAGTCAGTAGCTTCAAACATTTCTGGTATATGAATAACATGATGTTTTTCAATGGCAAAAATCAATGAATATTGTAAATGCACAAACAGTAATTTCTCCGCATTGCAAGGTGCAAGTCTGAAATTTTTTGCTTTTTCCTGCTCCTCTTAGCATGATAAAGAAGATTCAAAGAGAGTGAGATGCCAGCTACTTTCATTCAGTCAGTAGCTTCAATCATTTCTGGACGTTTTTCAATGGTAAAAATCAATGAATATTGTAAATGCACAATCAGTAATTTCTCCACATTGCAAGGTGCAATTCTGAAATTTTTTGCTTTTTCCTGCTCCTCTTAGCATGATAAAGAAGATTCAAAGAGAGTGAGATGCCAGCTCCTTTCATTCAGTCAGTAGCTTCAAACATTTCTGGTATATGAATAACATGATGTTTTTCAATGGCAAAAATCAATGAATATTGTAAATGCACAAACAGTAATTTCTCCGCATTGCAAGGTGCAAGTCTGAAATTTTTTGCTTTTTCCTGCTCCTCTTAGCATGATAAAGAAGATTCAAAGAGAGTGAGATGCCAGCTACTTACATTCAGTCAGTAGCTTCAATCATTTCTGGACGTTTTTCAATGGTAAAAATCAATGAATATTGTAAATGCACAAACAGTAATTTCTCCACATTGCAAGGTGCAATTCTGAAATTGTTTGCATTTTCCTGCTCCTCTTAGCATGATAAAGAAGATTCAAAGAGAGTGAGATGCCAGCTCCTTTCATTCAGTCAGTAGCTTCAAACATTTCTGGTATATGAATAACATGATGTTTTTCAATGGCAAAAATCAATGAATATTGTAAATGCACAAACAGTAATTTCTCCACATTGCAAGGTGCAATTCTGAAATTTTTTGCTTTTTCCTGCTCCTCTTAGCATGATAAAGAAGATTCAAAGAGAGTGAGATGCCAGCTCCTTTCATTCAGTCAGTAGCTTCAAACATTTCTGGTATATGAATAACATGATGTTTTTCAATGGCAAAAATCAATGAATATTGTAAATGCACAAACAGTAATTTCTCCGCATTGCAAGGTGCAATTCTGAAATTTTTTGCTTTTTCCTGCTCCTCTTAGCATGATAAAGAAGATTCAAAGAGAGTGAGATGCCAGCTCCTTTCATTCAGTCAGTAGCTTCAATCATTTCTGGACGTTTATCAATGGCAAAAATCAATGAATATTGTAAATGCACAAACAGTAATTTCTCCGCATTGCAAGGTGCAATTCTGAAATTTTTTGCTTTTTCCTGCTCCTCTTAGCATGATAAAGAAGATTCAAAGAGAGTGAGATGTCAGCTCCTTTCATTCAGTCAGTAGCTTCAAACATTTCTGGTATATGAATAACATGATGTTTTTCAATGGCAAAAATCAATGAATATTGTAAATGCACAAACAGTAATTTCTCCGCATTGCAAGGTGCAATTCTGAAATTTTTTGCTTTTTCCTGCTCCTCTTAGCATGATAAAGAAGATTCAAAGAGAGTGAGATGCCAGCTCCTTTCATTCAGTCAGTAGCTTCAATCATTTCTGGACGTTTTTCAATGGCAAAAATCAATGAATATTGTAAATGCACAAACAGTAATTTCTCCGCATTGCAAGGTGCAATTCTGAAATTTTTTGCTTTTTCCTGCTCCTCTTAGCATGATAAAGAAGATTCAAAGAGAGTGAGATGCCAGCTCCTTTCGTTCAGTCAGTAGCTTCAATCATTTCTGGACGTTTTTCAATGGCAAAAATCATTGAATATTATAAATGCACAAACAGTAATTTCTCCGCATTGCAAGGTGCAATTCTGAAATTTTTTACTTTTTCCTGCTCCTCTTAGCATGATAAAGAAGATTCAAAGAGAGTGAGATTCCAGCTCCTTTCATTCAGTCAGTAGCTTCAATCATTTCTGGTATATGAATAACATGATGTTTTTCAATGGCAAAAATCAATGAATATTGTAAATGCACAAACAGTAATTTCTCCGCATTGCAAGGTGCAATTCTGAAATTTTTTGCTTTTTCCTGCTCCTCTTAGCATGATAAAGAAGATTCAAAGAGAGTGAGATGCCAGCTCCTTTCATTCAGTCAGTATCTTCAATCATTTCTGGACGTTTTTCAATGGCAAAAATCAATGAATATTGTAAATGCACAAACAGTAATTTCTCCGCATTGCAAGGTGCAATTCTGAAATTTTTTGCTTTTTCCTGCTCCTCTTAGCATGATAAACAAGATTCAAAGAGAGTGAGATGCCAGCTCCTTTCATTCAGTCAGTAGCTTCAATCATTTCTGGACGTTTTTCAATGGCAAAAATCAATGAATATTGTAAATGCACAAACAGTAATTTCTCCGCATTGCAAGGTGCAATTCTGAAATTTTTTGCTTTTTCCTGCTCCTCTTAGCATGATAAAGAAGATTCAAAGAGAGTGAGATGCCAGCTCCTTTCATTCAGTCAGTAGCTTCAAACATTTCTGGTATATGAATAACATGATGTTTTTCAATGGCAAAAATCAATGATATTGTAAATGCACAAACAGTAATTTCTCCGCATTGCAAGGTGCAAGTCTGAAATTTTTTGCTTTTTCCTGCTCCTCTTAGCATGATAAAGAAGATTCAAAGAGAGTGAGATGCCAGCTACTTTCATTCAGTCAGTAGCTTCAATCATTTCTGGACGTTTTTCAATGGTAAAAATCAATGAATATTGTAAATGCACAATCAGTAATTTCTCCACATTGCAAGGTGCAATTCTGAAATTTTTTGCTTTTTCCTGCTCCTCTTAGCATGATAAAGAAGATTCAAAGAGAGTGAGATGCCAGCTCCTTTCATTCAGTCAGTAGCTTCAAACATTTCTGGTATATGAATAACATGATGTTTTTCAATGGCAAAAATCAATGAATATTGTAAATGCACAAACAGTAATTTCTCCGCATTGCAAGGTGCAAGTCTGAAATTTTTTGCTTTTTCCTGCTCCTCTTAGCATGATAAAGAAGATTCAAAGAGAGTGAGATGCCAGCTACTTACATTCAGTCAGTAGCTTCAATCATTTCTGGACGTTTTTCAATGGTAAAAATCAATGAATATTGTAAATGCACAAACAGTAATTTCTCCACATTGCAAAGGTGCAATTCTGAAATTGTTTGCATTTTCCTGCTCCTCTTAGCATGATAAAGAAGATTCAAAGAGAGTGAGATGCCAGCTCCTTTCATTCAGTCAGTAGCTTCAAACATTTCTGGTATATGAATAACATGATGTTTTTCAATGGCAAAAATCAATGAATATTGTAAATGCACAAACAGTAATTTCTCCACATTGCAAGGTGCAATTCTGAAATTTTTTGCTTTTTCCTGCTCCTCTTAGCATGATAAAGAAGATTCAAAGAGAGTGAGATGCCAGCTCCTTTCATTCAGTCAGTAGCTTCAAACATTTCTGGTATATGAATAACATGATGTTTTTCAATGGCAAAAATCAATGAATATTGTAAATGCACAAACAGTAATTTCTCCGCATTGCAAGGTGCAATTCTGAAATTTTTGCTTTTTCCTGCTCCTCTTAGCATGATAAAGAAGATTCAAAGAGAGTGAGATGCCAGCTCCTTTCATTCAGTCAGTAGCTTCAATCATTTCTGGACGTTTATCAATGGCAAAAAATCAATGAATATTGTAAATGCACAAACAGTAATTTCTCCGCATTGCAAGGTGCAATTCTGAAATTTTTTGCTTTTTCCTGCTCCTCTTAGCATGATAAAGAAGATTCAAAGAGAGTGAGATGTCAGCTCCTTTCATTCAGTCAGTAGCTTCAAACATTTCTGGTATATGAATAACATGATGTTTTTCAATGGCAAAAATCAATGAATATTGTAAATGCACAAACAGTAATTTCTCCGCATTGCAAGGTGCAATTCTGAAATTTTTTGCTTTTTCCTGCTCCTCTTAGCATGATAAAGAAGATTCAAAGAGAGTGAGATGCCAGCTCCTTTCATTCAGTCAGTAGCTTCAATCATTTCTGGACGTTTTTCAATGGCAAAAATCAATGAATATTGTAAATGCACAAACAGTAATTTCTCCCGCATTGCAAGGTGCAATTCTGAAATTTTTTGCTTTTTCCTGCTCCTCTTAGCATGATAAAGAAGATTCAAAGAGAGTGAGATGCCAGCTCCTTTCGTTCAGTCAGTAGCTTCAATCATTTCTGGACGTTTTTCAATGGCAAAAATCATTGAATATTATAAATGCACAAACAGTAATTTCTCCGCATTGCAAGGTGCAATTCTGAAATTTTTACTTTTTCCTGCTCCTCTTAGCATGATAAAGAAGATTCAAAGAGAGTGAGATGCCAGCTCCTTTCATTCAGTCAGTAGCTTCAATCATTTCTGGTATATGAATAACATGATGTTTTTCAATGGCAAAAAATCAATGAATATTGTAAATGCACAAACAGTAATTTCTCCGCATTGCAAGGTGCAATTCTGAAATTTTTTGCTTTTTCCTGCTCCTCTTAGCATGATAAAGAAGATTCAAAGAGAGTGAGATGCCAGCTCCTTTCATTCAGTCAGTATCTTCAATCATTTCTGGACGTTTTTCAATGGCAAAAATCAATGAATATTGTAAATGCACAAACAGTAATTTCTCCGCATTGCAAGGTGCAATTCTGAAATTTTTTGCTTTTTCCTGCTCCTCTTAGCATGATAAACAAGATTCAAAGAGAGTGAGATGCCAGCTCCTTTCATTCAGTCAGTAGCTTCAATCATTTCTGGACGTTTTTCAATGGCAAAAATCAATGAATATTGTAAATGCACAAACAGTAATTTCTCCGCATTGCAAGGTGCAATTCTGAAATTTTTTGCTTTTTCCTGCTCCTCTTAGCATGATAAAGAAGATTCAAAGAGAGTGAGATGCCAGCTCCTTTCATTCAGTCAGTAGCTTCAAACATTTCTGGTATATGAATAACATGATGTTTTTCAATGGCAAAAATCAATGAATATTGTAAATGCACAAACAGTAATTTCTCCGCATTGCAAGGTGCAAGTCTGAAATTTTTGCTTTTTCCTGCTCCTCTTAGCATGATAAAGAAGATTCAAAGAGAGTGAGATGCCAGCTACTTTTCAGTCAGTAGCTTCAATCATTTCTGGACGTTTTCAATGGTAAAAATCAATGAATATTGTAAATGCACAAACAGTAATTTCTCCACATTGCAAGGTGCAATTCTGAAATTTTTTGCTTTTTCCTGCTCCTCTTAGCATGATAAAGAAGATTCAAAGAGAGTGAGATGCCAGCTCCTTTCATTCAGTCAGTAGCTTCAAACATTTCTGGTATATGAATAACATGATGTTTTTCAATGGAAAAAATCAATGAATATTGTAAATGCACAAACAGTAATTTCTCCGCATTGCAAGGTGCAATTCTGAAATTTTTTGCTTTTTCCTGCTCCTCTTAGCATGATAAAGAAGATTCAAAGAGAGTGAGATGCCAGCTCCTTTCATTCAGTCAGTAGCTTCAAACATTTCTGGTATATGAATAACATGATGTTTTTCAATGGCAAAAATCAATGAATATTGTAAATGCACAAACAGTAATTTCTCCGCATTGCAAGGTGCAAGTCTGAAATTTTTTTGCTTTTTCCTGCTCCTCTTAGCATGATAAAGAAGATTCAAAGAGAGTGAGATGCCAGCTACTTTCATTCAGTCAGTAGCTTCAATCATTTCTGGACGTTTTTCAATGGTAAAAATCAATGAATATTGTAAATGCACAAACAGTAATTTCTCCACATTGCAAGGTGCAATTCTGAAATTTTTTGCTTTTTCCTGCTCCTCTTAGCATGATAAAGAAGATTCAAAGAGAGTGAGATGCCAGCTCCTTTCATTCAGTCAGTAGCTTCAAACATTTCTGGTATATGAATAACATGATGTTTTTCAATGGCAAAAATCAATGAATATTGTAAATGCACAAACAGTAATTTCTCCGTATTGCAAGGTGCAATTCTGAAATTTTTTGCTTTTTCCTGCTCCTCTTAGCATGATAAAGAAGATTCAAAGAGAGTGAGATGCCAGCTCCTTTCATTCAGTCAGTAGCTTCAATCATTTCTGGATGTTTTTCAATGGCAAAAATCAATGAATATTGTAAATGCACAAACTGTAATTTCTCCGCATTGCAAGGTGCAAATTCTGAAATTTTTTGCTTTTTCCTGCTCCTCTTAGCATGATATAAGAAGATTCAAAGAGAGTGA